>NC_091198.1:23913947-23956447 GCF_040958095.1 Procambarus clarkii
CCTCCCACGGTCCGTCATTACATGTGTGTGTTAGACACCAATCCTGTTAGAACAAGGACAAAAATAAAGGAGTAAAATAAATCTTGTTTTTACTACCCATCAACGCCCCCCCCCCCCCGCCTTGTCCTCCCCCCCCCCCGCCTTGTCCTCCCCCCCTCCCCCCCACACACACTTTCTCCCCCAATGGCAAACACAGACCCTCTCCCCACCCGGAAATTGGCTGCCTGCTTCACCGTCTCCCCTTCTCCTATTACCTTAACTCCCCCTTCCCTACCTCGCCTCCCCCTCTTCCCTTACCCTAACACCCCCTCCCCTTCCTCGTCTATCTCTCATCCCCTGTCAACTCCCTCTCAATTCCAGCCTCGCGCCTCCACAACTCTCCACCTTCCCCCCTTGCACATCTCTATCAACATCACTTCTGCTTTTCTATCCGCAAAAGAGCATATAGGATTGCAAGTCACGGCAGGTCTATTGGCCTATTCCAAGCAGCTCCTGTTTACACTCAGCCAGACTCGTATAGATGAGTAACCTGCGCTTGAAACACTCCAGTGTGTCCACCTCTAGTATGTTCCTCGGTAATCTGTTCCAGATATCCCCAACCCGGTCTCCACATCCACTTCTGTACCTATCTATGCCTATCCCATCTCTCCCGTCCATATATTTTCCTTTCTCTTCAACAAATCCTGTCATAATCGACCCTCCCTTCCCCTTACCCTTCCCATCCCACTAGCCAGCCTGGAAGTGACTCTCCAGAAGACTTTGTATAAATTGGGAGTCTCTATGTATGAGTTGTTCCCCACCGTGGGAGCAGCCTACCTTCAAAATAGGTATAGAAAGTCTCCCACTAAAAAAGGCTGCCTATGATCCAACAACCCTAAGGCGCATAATAGAAACGCAAATGTGCATCATTGCAGTAGCAAGAGCCACCCACATCTTCACAGATGGATCGGTGGACACAGAATAAGAGAGTGCTGGCGCTGCTCTTTGCACGGCCAGCGTACAGGCATATTGGAGACTGGGAGGACTAATATCATCAACCCAAACTGAGCTGTTTGCCATACAACAGGCATTCGCATATGTGATTGCACAAAACACTCAAATTGTAATCATACACACAGACTCAAACGCTGCACTTCAAATACTAGGACAAAAACAGTGGAAAGATAACGTGGAAATAATTACCACCATTTTGTATCTTGGAGCAGTCGCTAAGGGCAAAGGACTCAACATAACCTTAAACTGGATCCCATCCCATGTTGGAATCCCATTAAGTGAGAAAGACGATGGAATTGCTAAATTGGCAACTCGTCTTCCAGTGATACATAAAACAATTCAACCCAGCCTAGAGAACATAAAAAACATCATCACCAAAAAACTACCACACCTCAACAAAGCCGACCTGCACCAGAGAGTAGCTGAAGGTTCGTCATCTGCAACATGGTATCTTCAGGCAACCAAGTTACAGAGGTTAAATATCCGAAAAGGAATCCACAAGGAAATAGCAGTTCGGTTATATAGACTACGTCTAGGTTACAGATGCAGCTGGGAGATTGGTGAACCCCGACAGAGAGAGTGCATCTTCTGCCAAACTGTCACAGAAAAGCCACTACTTCACTATCTCCTGGAATGTGAAGCAACCAAACGACCTTAGAAGAGCTTTAAGAGTCCCTGAATCTAGCAGTAACCACACTGAAGCCATCAACACTGCCACTATCCTGGTAATGAAGAGTGTCCAGCAGCTGGAGACCCTCATAAATACCGTCAAGCAGTATCCTCCCCCCGCGATAGCTGCCACATAGTGAGGACTGACGATTTAAATGCGAGCACATCACGCAGTATATTCTTTCACGACCAAAGATCACATTCACAACAAAACAAATTCTACTACTCACGGGCTATTCATGCCCGTGCTACCTCTTGGGTGGCTTAGTCTTCATTAATCAATCAATATGAGGTACAAATGAAGATGGAATATCAAACTAACCTGATGACAACTTACCCAACAAGCAACTGAAACCTCTTCCCAAGTGAGATATTTCCAGACTAGATAAATGTGACTCTCCCTCCAGTTGAAGGTCAGATGTTAGATGTGGGGGGCACAAGACAGTGCTGGGGAATGTGGGGGGCACAAGACAGTGCTGGGGAATGTGGGGGGCACAAGACAGTGTTAGGGAATGTGGCAGGCACAAGACAGTGTTAGGGAATGTGGCAGGCACAAGACAGTGTTAGGGAATGTGGCAGGCACAAGACAGTGCTGGGGAATGTGGCAGGCACAAGACAGTGCTGGGGAATGTGGCAGGCACAAGACAGTGCTAGGGAATGTGGCAGGCACAAGACAGTGTTAGGGAATGTGGCAGGCACAAGACAGTGCTGGGGAATGTGGCAGGCACAAGACAGTGCTGGGGAATGTGGGAGGCACAAGACAGTGTTAGGGAATGTGGCAGGCACAAGACAGTGCTGGGGAATGTGGCAGGCACAAGACAGTGCTGGGGAATGTGGGAGGCACAAGACAGTGTTAGGGAATGTGGCAGGCACAAGACAGTGCTGGGGAATGTGGCAGGCACAAGACAGTGCTGGGGAATGTGGGAGGCACAAGACAGTGCTGGGGAATGTGGCAGGCACAAGACAGTGTTAGGGAATGTGGCAGGCACAAGACAGTGCTGGGGAATGTGGCAGGTACAAGACAGTGTTAGGGAATGTGGCAGGCACAAGACAGTGCTAGGGAATGTGGCAGGCACAAGACAGTGTTAGGGAATGTGGCAGGCACAAGACAGTGCTAGGGAATGTGGCAGGCACAAGACAGTGCTGGGGAATGTGGCAGGCACAAGACAGTGCTAGGGAATGTGGCAGGCACAAGACAGTGCTGGGGAATGTGGGAGGCACAAGACAGTGTTAGGGAATGTGGCAGGCACAAGACAGTGCTGGGGAATGTGGCAGGCACAAGACAGTGCTGGGGAATGTGGGAGGCACAAGACAGTGCTGGGGAATGTGGCAGGCACAAGACAGTGCTGGGGAATGTGGCAGGTACAAGACAGTGCTGGGGAATGTGGCAGGCACAAGACAGTGCTGGGGAATGTGGCAGGTACAAGACAGTGTTAGGGAATGTGGCAGGCACAAGACAGTGCTAGGGAATGTGGCAGGCACAAGACAGTGTTAGGGAATGTGGCAGGCACAAGACAGTGCTAGGGAATGTGGCAGGCACAAGACAGTGTTAGGGAATGTGGCAGGCACAAGACAGTGTTAGGGAATGTGGCAGGCACAAGACAGTGCTGGGGAATGTGGCAGGCACAAGACAGTGCTAGGGAATGTGGCAGGCACAAGACAGTGCTGGGGAATGTGGCAGGCACAAGACAGTGCTGGGGAATGTGGCAGGCACAAGACAGTGCTGGGGAATGTGGCAGGCACAAGACAGTGCTGGGGAATGTGGGAGGCACAAGACAGTGCTGGGGAATGTGGCAGGCACAAGACAGTGCTGGGGAATGTGGCAGGCACAAGACAGTGCTGGGGAATGTGGCAGGCACAAGACAGTGCTGGGGAATGTGGCAGGCACAAGACAGTGCTGGGGAATGTGGCAGGCACAAGACAGTGCTGGGGAATGTGGCAGGCACAAGACAGTGCTAGGGAATGTGGCAGGCACAAGACAGTGCTAGGGAATGTGGCAGGCACAAGACAGTGCTAGGGAATGTGGCAGGCACAAGACAGTGTTAGGGAATGTGGCAGGCACAAGACAGTGCTGGGGAATGTGGCAGGCACAAGACAGTGCTGGGGAATGTGGCAGGCACAAGACAGTGCTGGGGAATGTGGCAGGCACAAGACAGTGCTGGGGAATGTGGCAGGCACAAGACAGTGCTGGGGAATGTGGCAGGCACAAGACAGTGCTAGGGAATGTGGCAGGCACAAGACAGTGCTAGGGAATGTGGCAGGCACAAGACAGTGTTAGGGAATGTGGCAGGCACAAGACAGTGCTGGGGAATGTGGCAGGCACAAGACAGTGCTGGGGAATGTGGCAGGCACAAGACAGTGCTGGGGAATGTGGCAGGCACAAGACAGTGCTAGGGAATGTGGCAGGCACAAGACAGTGCTGGGGAATGTGGCAGGCACAAGACAGTGCTGGGGAATGTGGCAGGCACAAGACAGTGCTGGGGAATGTGGCAGGCACAAGACAGTGCTAGGGAATGTGGCAGGCACAAGACAGTGCTGGGGAATGTGGCAGGCACAAGACAGTGCTGGGGAATGTGGCAGGTACAAGACAGTGTTAGGGAATGTGGCAGGCACAAGACAGTGCTAGGGAATGTGGCAGGCACAAGACAGTGCTGGGGAATGTGGCAGGCACAAGACAGTGCTGGGGAATGTGGCAGGTACAAGACAGTGTTAGGGAATGTGGCAGGCACAAGACAGTGCTAGGGAATGTGGCAGGCACAAGACAGTGTTAGGGAATGTGGCAGGCACAAGACAGTGCTAGGGAATGTGGCAGGCACAAGACAGTGTTAGGGAATGTGGCAGGCACAAGACAGTGCTAGGGAATGTGGCAGGCACAAGACAGTGCTAGGGAATGTGGCAGGCACAAGACAGTGCTAGGGAATGTGGCAGGCACAAGACAGTGTTAGGGAATGTGGCAGGCACAAGACAGTGCTAGGGAATGTGGCAGGCACAATACAGTGCTAGGGAATGTGGCAGGCACAAGACAGTGCTAGGGAATGTGGCAGGCACAAGACAGTGTTAGGGAATGTGGCAGGTACAAGACAGTGTTAGGGAATGTGGGAGGTACAAGACAGTGTTAGGGAATGTGGGAGGTACAAGACAGTGTTAGGGAATGTGGGAGGTACAAGACAGTGCTAGGGAATGTGGCAGGCACAAGACAGTGTTAGGGAATGTGGCAGGTACAAGACAGTGTTAGGGAATGTGGGAGGTACAAGACAGTGTTAGGGAATGTGGCAGGCACAAGACAGTGTTAGGGAATGTGGCAGGTACAAGACAGTGTTAGGGAACGTGGCAGGTACAAGACAGTGTTAGGGAATGTGGCAGGCACAAGACAGTGTTAGGGAATGTGGCAGGTACAAGACAGTGTTAGGGAATGTGGCAGGCACAAGACAGTGTTAGGGAATGTGGCAGGTACAAGACAGTGTTAGGGAATGTGGCAGGCACAAGACAGTGTTAGGGAATGTGGCAGGTACAAGACAGTGTTAGGGAATGTGGCAGGTACAAGACAGTGTTAGGGAATGTGGCAGGCACAAGACAGTGCTAGGGAATGTGGCAGGCACAAGACAGTACTAGGGAATGTGGCAGGTACAAGACAGTGTTAGGGAATGTGGCAGGCACAAGACAGTGTTAGGGAATGTGGCAGGCACAAGACAGTGCTAGGGAATGTGGCAGGTACAAGACAGTGTTAGGGAATGTGGCAGGCACAAGACAGTGTTAGGGAATGTGGCAGGCACAAGACAGTGCTAGGGAATGTGGCAGGCACAAGACAGTGCTAGGGAATGTGGCAGGCACAAGACAGTGCTAGGGAATGTGGCAGGCACAAGACAGTGCTAGGGAATGTGGCAGGCACAAGACAGTGCTAGGGAATGTGGCAGGCACAAGACAGTGCTAGGGAATGTGGCAGGTACAAGACAGTGTTAGGGAATGTGGCAGGCACAAGACAGTGCTAGGGAATGTGGCAGGCACAAGACAGTGCTAGGGAATGTGGGGGGCACAAGACAGTGCTAGGGAATGTGGCAGGCACAAGACAGTGCTAGGGAATGTGGCAGGTACAAGACAGTGTTAGGGAATGTGGCAGGCACAAGACAGTGCTAGGGAATGTGGCAGGCACAAGACAGTGCTAGGGAATGTGGCAGGTACAAGACAGTGTTAGGGAATGTGGGAGGTACAAGACAGTGCTAGGGAATGTGGCAGGTACAAGACAGTGTTAGGGAATGTGGCAGGCACAAGACAGTGCTAGGGAATGTGGCAGGTACAATACAGTGTTAGGGAATGTGGCAGGCACAAGACAGTGTTAGGGAATGTGGCAGGTACAAGACAGTGTTAGGGAATGTGGGGGGCACAAGACAGTGTTAGGGAATGTGGCAGGCACAAGACAGTGTTAGGGAATGTGGCAGGTACAAGACAGTGTTAGGGAATGTGGGAGGTACAAGACAGTGTTAGGGAATGTGGCAGGCACAAGACAGTGTTAGGGAATGTGGCAGGCACAAGACAGTGTTAGGGAATGTGGCAGGTACAAGACAGTGTTAGGGAATGTGGCAGGTACAAGACAGTGTTAGGGAATGTGGGAGGTACAAGACAGTGTTAGGGAATGTGGCAGGCACAAGACAGTGTTAGGGAATGTGGCAGGCACAAGACAGTGTTAGGGAATGTGGGAGGTACAAGACAGTGTTAGGGAATGTGGCAGGTACAAGACAGTGTTAGGGAATGTGGCAGGTACAAGACAGTGTTAGGGAATGTGGCAGGTACAAGACAGTGTTAGGGAATGTGGCAGGTACAAGACAGTGTTAGGGAATGTGGCAGGCACAAGACAGTGCTAGGGAATGTGGCAGGTACAAGACAGTGTTAGGGAATGTGGCAGGCACAAGACAGTGTTAGGGAATGTGGCAGGTACAAGACAGTGTTAGGGAATGTGGGAGGTACAAGACAGTGTTAGGGAATGTGGCAGGTACAAGACAATGTTAGGGAATGTGGCAGGTACAAGACAGTGTTAGGGAATGTGGGAGGCACAAGACAGTGTTAGGGAATGTGGGAGGTACAAGACAGTGTTAGGGAATGTGGCAGGTACAAGACAGTGTTAGGGAATGTGGCAGGTACAAGACAGTGTTAGGGAATGTGGCAGGCACAAGACAGTGCTAGGGAATGTGGCAGGTACAAGACAGTGTTAGGGAATGTGGCAGGCACAAGACAGTGTTAGGGAATGTGGCAGGTACAAGACAGTGTTAGGGAATGTGGCAGGTACAAGACAGTGTTAGGGAATGTGGCAGGTACAAGACAATGTTAGGGAATGTGGCAGGTACAAGACAGTGTTAGGGAATGTGGGAGGCACAAGACAGTGTTAGGGAATGTGGCAGGTACAAGACAGTGCTAGGGAATGTGGCAGGTACAAGACAGTGCTAGGGAATGTGGCAGGTACAAGACAGTGCTAGGGAATGTGGCAGGCACAAGACAGTGCTAGGGAATGTGGGAGGCACAAGACAGTGCTAGGGAATGTGGCAGGTACAAGACAGTGTTAGGGAATGTGGCAGGCACAAGACAGTGCTAGGAAATGTGGGAGGCACAAGACAGTGCTAGGGAATGTGGGGGGCACAAGACAGTGTTAGGGAATGTGGCAGGTACAAGACAGTGTTAGGGAATGTGGCAGGCACAAGACAGTACTAGGGAATGTGGCAGGTACAAGACAGTGCTAGGGAATGTGGCAGGCACAAGACAGTACTAGGGAATGTGGCAGGCACAAGACAGTACTAGGGAATGTGGCAGGTACAAGACAGTACTAGGGAATGTGGCAGGTACAAGACAGTACTAGGGAATGTGGCAGGCGCTGTGTTATGGGCAGTGTTATGTTATGGTATTGGAAGTGAGGAGCTGGAGGATGAGGCCCCACTTGCAACACCTGCAACACTTGCCACACGTGCAACACTTGCAACATGTGCAACACTTGCAACACCTGCAACATTTGCAACATCTGCAACACTTGCAACACCTGCAACACGTGCAACACTTGCAACATCTGCAACACGTGCAACACCTGCAACACGTGCAACACCTGCAACACTTGCAACACGTGCAACACTTGCAACACGTGCAACACTGCCAACATTTGCAACACCTGCAACACTGACAACACTTGTAACACCTGCAACACTGGCAACACTTGCAACACTGGCAACACTTGCAACACCTGCAACACTGGCAACACTTGCAACACTTGCAACACCTGCAACACTTGCAACACCTGCAACACTGGCAACACTTGCAACGCTTGCAACACGTGCAACACCTGCAACACTTGCAACACGTGCAACACCTGCAACACTTGCAACACCTGCAACACCTGCAACACTTGCAACACCTGCAACACCTGCAACACCTGCAACACCTGCAACACCTGCAACACCTGCAACACCTGCAACACCTGCAACACCTGCAACACCTGCAACACAGCCTGCGGAACCATAGTGCATATACACCACGTGACGGTACGTGCACCACACGTGCTGATAGTCACCCTACTCTCACCCTTCCTCCTCAACCCTCCGCCTAACCCTTCACCCCTCACCCCAGCCCTTCACCCCAGCCCCTCACTCCTCACCCCAGCCCTTCACCCCAGCCCCTCACCCCTCACCCCAGCCCTTCACCCCTCACCCCTCACCCCTCACCCCAGCCCCTCACCCCTCACCCCAGCCCCTCACCCCTCACCCCAGCCCCTCACTCCTCACCCCAGCCCCTCACCCCTCACCCCAGCCCTTCACCCCAGCCCCTCACCCCTCACCCTAGCCCCTCACTCCTCACCCCAGCCCCTCACTCCTCACCCCAGCCCCTCACCCCTCACCCCAGCCCCTCACCTCTCACCCCAGCCCCTCACCCCTCACCCCAGCCCCTCACCTCTCACCCCAGCCCCTCACCTCTCACCCCAGCCCCTCACCCCAGCCCCTCACCCCTCACCCCAGCCCCTCACCCCTCACCCCAGCCCCTCACCTCTCACCCCAGCCCCTCACCCCTCACCCCAGCCCCTCACCTCTCACCCCAGCCCCTCACCCCTCACCCCAGCCCCTCACCTCTCACCCCAGCCCCTCACCCCAGCCCCTCACCCCTCACCCCAGCCCCTCACCCCTCACCCCAGCCCCTCACCTCTCACCCCAGCCCCTCACCCCTCACCCCAGCCCCTCACCTCTCACCCCAGCCCCTCACCCCAGCCCCTCACCCCTCACCCCAGCCCCTCACCCCTCACCCCAGCCCCTCACCCCTCACCCCAGCCCCTCACCTCTCACCCCAGCCCCTCACCCCAGCCTCTCACCCCTCACCCCAGCCCCTCACCCCTCACCCCAGCCCCTCACCCCAGCCCCTCACCTCTCACCCCAGCCCCTCACCCCTCACCCCAGCCCCTCACCTCTCACCCCAGCCCCTCACCCCTCACCCCAGCCCCTCACCTCTCACCCTAGCCCCTCACCCCAGCCCCTCACCCCTCACCCCTCACTCGAGCCCCTCACCCCTCACCCGAGCCCCTCACCCCTCACCCGAGCCCCTCACCCCTCACCCCAGCCCCTCACCCCTCACCAGACGCCTCTGAACAAACTTCACGCAGGAAATTGGCAGCACATCACCGTGTAATATATTACCTTGTTAATACTCTCCTGCCTTTATCTCCCGTTAACTGTCTCAGTTAAACCCGCAGATACTTTTAAACCTCGCGGGTTTACCGCCTCTCTCACAGTTAAACCCGCAGATACACTTATACCTCGCGGGTTTACCGCCTCTCTCACAGTTAAACCCGCAGATACACTTATACCTCGCGGGTTTACCGCCTCTCTCACAGTTAAACCCGCAGATACACTTATACCTCGCGGGTTTACCGCCTCTCTCACAGTTAAACCCGCAGATACACTTATACCTCGCGGGTTTACCGCCTCTCTCACAGTTAAACCCGCAGATACACTTATACCTCGCGGGTTGTGTAGTAACTCCCCTCAGCGGGACTTAAGGGCCGATTACTACGCTATTCAGTACATGACTCTGGGAGGAAAAGGGTGTAGCAGGAGCCCCTTGATCGCTGGGATCAAAAGGACGCTTGATAAACACCGGCAGAGGATACCTGTTCATTCCCGGGTGCAAGCGGCGAAGTCTAACAGCCTGGTTGACCAGATTAGGTATCAGCTGGACTGCTAGGTGACCAGGCCGCGAGGATGTGGTTCATGGAAAGCTACCGCCACCGCTGCTACCAATAGCACCACCACCAAAACAGCCACCACCACCACCACCACAGTCACCACCACAGCCACCACCACCACCACCACCACCACAGCCACCACCACCACCACCAAAACAGCCACCACCACCAACACCACCACCACCACCACCACAGCCACCAACACCACCACCACAGCTACCACCACCATCACAGCCACCAACACCACCACCATCACAGCCACCACCACCATCACCACCACCATCACAGCCACCACCACCAACACCACCAACACCACCATCAACACCACCACCACCACCATCACCAACACCACCAACACCACCATCAACACCACCACCACCAACACCACCATCAACACCACCACCACCAACACCACCACAGCCACCACCACCACCACAGCCACCACAAGTACCACCACCACCACCACCACCACCACCACCACAGCCACCACAGCCACCACAGCCACCAACACCACCACAGCCTCCAACACCACCACCACCACAGCCACCAACACCACCACCACCACAGCCACCACCACCAACACCACCATCAACACCACCACCACCACCACCACAGCCACCACCACCACAGCCATCAACACCACCACCACAGTCACCACCACCACCTCAGCCACCACCACCACCACAGCCACCACAACCATCAACACCACCACCACCACCACCACCACAGCCACCACAACCATTAACATCACCACCACCACCACCACTTCCACAGCTACCACCAACATCACCACCACCACCACCACAGCCACCAACACCACCTCCACCACCAACACCACAGCCACCAACACCACCACCACCACAGCCACCAACACCACCACCAACACAGCCACCACCACAGTCACCAACACCACCACCACCAACACCACAGCCACCAACACCACCACCACCACAGCCACCAACACCACCACCAACACAGCCACCACCACGGCCACCAACACCACCACCACCACCACTACCACCAACACCAACATCACCAACACAACCACCACCACCATCACAGCCACCAACACCACCACCACCAACACCACAGCCACGAACACCACCACAGCCATCAATACCACCACAGCCACCAACACAACCACCACCACCCCCTCCACAGCCAGCCACCACCACCACAGCCAGCCACCACCACCACAGCCAGCCACCACCACCACAGCCAGCCACCACCACCACAGCCAGCCACCACCACCACAGCCAGCCACCACCACCACAGCCAGCTACCACCACCACAGCCAGCCACCACCACCACAGCCAGCCACCACCACCACAGCCAGCTACCACCACCACAGCCAGCCACCCCCACCACAGCCAGCCACCACCACCACAGCCAGCCACCACCACCACAGCCAGCCACCACCACCACAGCCAGCCACCACCACCACAGCCAGCCACCACCACCACAGCCAGCCACCTCCACCACAGCCAGCCACCACCACCACAGCCAGCTACCACCACCACAGCCAGCCACCACCACCACAGCCAGCTACCACCACCACAGCCAGCTACCACCACCACAGCCAGCCACAGCCAGGGCCGTCAGCCAGAACACAGGGAAGATACCCACAGCCATCCCGACATTTTACGGGTGATATAAACAGTTGAAATATATATTGGCGTCAGGCCTGGCACGGCGCCACCCCTGGCGACGCTCCGGAGCCAATTCCCGTAACAGTGCCTCAGTGCGACGTGTTGTTGTTCCCGAGATAAAGTAACACCGTCTTCGGGGCCTACTGTTGCTGGATAGTCCGGTATAACTCCTTGTGTTGCTCAGGAACTTGTTACTGAACGCCTTGTGTAGCTCAGTAAACATTTACTGAACGCCTTGTGTAGCTCAGGAAACAGTTATTGAACGCCTTGGGTTGCTCAGGAACCAGTTACTGAACGCCATGTGTAGCTCAGTAAACAGTTACTGAACGCCATGTGTAGCTCAGTAAACAGTTACTGAACGCCATGTGTAGCTCAGTAAACAGTTATTGAACGCCTTGTGTAGCTCAGTAAACAGTTACTGAACGCCATGTGTAGCTCAGTAAACAGTTACTGAACGCCATGTGTAGCTCAGTAAACAGTTACTGAACGCCATGTGTAGCTCAGTAAACAGTTACTGAACGCCTTGTGTAGCTCAGTAAACAGTTATTGAACGCCTTGTGTAGCTCAGTAAACAGTTACTGAACGCCATGTGTAGCTCAGTAAACAGTTATTGAACGCCATGTGTAGCTCAGTAAACAGTTACTGAACGCCATGTGTAGCTCAGTAAACAGTTACTGAACGCCATGTGTAGCTCAGTAAACAGTTACTGAACGCCTTGTGTAGCTCAGTAAACAGTTACTGAACGCCATGTGTAGCTCAGTAAACAGTTACTGAACGCCTTGTGTAGCTCAGTAAACAGTTACTGAACGCCATGTGTAGCTCAGTAAACAGTTACTGAATGCTATGTGTAGCTCAGTAAACAGTTACTGAACGCCATGTGTAGCTCAGTAAACAGTTACTGAACGCCTTGTGTAGCTCAGTAAACAGTTACTGAACGCCATGTGTAGCTCAGTAAACAGTTACTGAACGCCATGTGTAGCTCAGTAAACAGTTACTGAACGCCATGTGTAGCTCAGTAAACAGTTACTGAACGCCATGTGTAGCTCAGTAAACAGTTACTGAACGCCTTGTGTAGCTCAGTAAACAGTTACTGAACGCCTTGTGTAGCTCAGTAAACAGTTACTGAACGCCTTGTGTAGCTCAGTAAACACTTACTGAACGCCATGTGTAGCTCAGTAAACAGTTACTGAACTCCTTGTGTAGCTCAGTAAACAGTTACTGAACGCCTTGTGTAGCTCAGTAAACAGTTACTGAACGCCTTGTGTAGCTCAGTAAACAGTTACTGAACGCCATGTGTAGCTCAGTAAACAGTTACTGAACGCCATGTGTAGCTCAGTAAACAGTTACTGAATGCTATGTGTAGCTCAGTAAACAGTTACTGAACGCCATGTGTAGCTCAGTAAACAGTTACTGAACGCCTTGTGTAGCTCAGTAAACAGTTACTGAACGCCATGTGTAGCTCAGTAAACAGTTACTGAACGCCATGTGTAGCTCAGTAAACAGTTACTGAACGCCATGTGTAGCTCAGTAAACAGTTACTGAACGCCATGTGTAGCTCAGTAAACAGTTACTGAACGCCTTGTGTAGCTCAGTAAACAGTTACTGAACGCCTTGTGTAGCTCAGTAAACAGTTACTGAACGCCTTGTGTAGCTCAGTAAACACTTACTGAACGCCATGTGTAGCTCAGTAAACAGTTACTGAACTCCTTGTGTAGCTCAGTAAACAGTTACTGAACGCCTTGTGTAGCTCAGTAAACAGTTACTGAACGCCTTGTGTAGCTCAGTAAACAGTTACTGAACGCCATGTGTAGCTCAGTAAACAGTTACTGAACGCCATGTGTAGCTCAGTAAACAGTTACTGAATGCTATGTGTAGCTCAGTAAACAGTTACTGAACGCCATGTGTAGCTCAGTAAACAGTTACTGAACGCCTTGTGTAGCTCAGTAAACAGTTACTGAACGCCATGTGTAGCTCAGTAAACAGTTACTGAACGCCATGTGTAGCTCAGTAAACAGTTACTGAACGCCATGTGTAGCTCAGTAAACAGTTACTGAACGCCATGTGTAGCTCAGTAAACAGTTACTGAACGCCTTGTGTAGCTCAGTAAACAGTTACTGAACGCCTTGTGTAGCTCAGTAAACAGTTACTGAACGCCTTGTGTAGCTCAGTAAACACTTACTGAACGCCATGTGTAGCTCAGTAAACAGTTACTGAACTCCTTGTGTAGCTCAGTAAACAGTTACTGAACGCCTTGTGTAGCTCAGTAAACAGTTACTGAACGCCTTGTGTAGCTCAGTAAACAGTTACTGAACGCCATGTGTAGCTCAGTAAACAGTTACTGAACGCCTTGTGTAGCTCAGTAAATAGTTACTGAACGCCATGTGTAGCTCAGTAAACAGTTACTGAACGCCATGTGTAGCTCAGTAAACAGTTACTGAACGCCATGTGTAGCTCAGTAAACAGTTACTGAACGCCTTGTGTAGCTCAGTAAACAGTTACTGAACGCCATGTGTAGCTCAGTAAACAGTTACTGAACGCCATGTGTAGCGTTCAAGTAGCGTTCTGTAGAAGTGTTGACGTTTTATTATGAGGTCACTGTCGTCACTCCCAGCTGTGTGAGGGTGGAGTGTGTAAGCTTACTGAAGCTTAGACGTTTAGGCTCTCTACGTCTTCCACAAAAGATAAAAATGTGTGAAATTTGTGTAATTGTTGACTAATTTGACGTTGTCGTGAGAGGAAATCACAGTGCATGACAGTTTTGCAATTATAAATGGATGCTTAGGGTCTCCTGTAGTCAGCTCTGAACTGCTGCACAAGCTCCATAAGGCCTATTTATCCCATACGGAGCATCTTCTATTTATATCCACCCCAAACTTGTTCATATTTATGTCTAACCTACGCTTGAAACAGTCCAAGCAACGCCACGTCTGATATCCGATAACTTGTTGAAAAAATTATTATTTCCAAGCCAGTATTTACCCATGTCGTTCCCTGGGTAAATACTTACAACCACGTGAAAATAACCAGTTGTGAGCACACCAGCCACCACTGGAACACAACCCACTGAGTGCTTTACACCCAGGCATCACACTGCATGACAACCAGGTTCAGAAATACCATTAAAAACTGCCACAGCAACAACAGTTGGAGCATTCAAGAGCGAACTGGGAATGTTTCTGCAGGGCTTAGGGGATCAACCTGGCTGTGATGGCTACGTGCGCACTCACACCACAGATTAACACACCAGACAATCACCAGTTATTGTCTAGTGTAGGAGTGTGTTGTCTAGTGTAGGAGTGTGTTGTCTAGTGTAGGAGTGTGTTGTCTAGTGTAGGAGTGTGTTGTCTAATGTAGGAGTGTGTTGTCTAGTGTAGGAGTGTGTTGTCTAGTGTAGGAGTGTGTTGTCTAGTGTAGGAGTGTGTTGTCTAGTGTAGGAGTGTGTTGTCTAGTGTAGGAGTGTGTTGTCTAGTGTAGGAGTGTGTTGTCTAGTGTAGGAGTGTACTGTCTAGTGTAGGAGTGTGTTGTCTAGTGTAGGAGTGTGTTGTCTAGTGTAGGAGTGTGTTGTCTAGTGTAGGAGTGTGTTGTCTAGTGTAGGAGTGTGTTGTTTGGTGTAGGAGTGTACTGTCTAGTGTAGGAGTGTACTGTCTAGTGTAGGAGTGTACTGTCTAGTGTAGGAGTGTGTTGTCTAGTCTAGGAGTGTGTTGTCTAGTGTAGGAGTGTGTTGTCTAGTGTAGGAGTGTGTTGTCTAGTGTAGGAGTGTACTGTCTAGTGTAGGAGTGTGTTGTCTAGTGTAGGAGTGTGTTGTCTAGTGTAGGAGTGTGTTGTCTAGTCTAGGAGTGTGTTGTCTAGTGTAGGAGTGTACTGTCTAGTGTAGGAGTGTACTGTCTAGTATAGGAGTGTACTGTCTAGTGTAGGAGTGTACTGTCTAGTGTAGGAGTGTGTTGTCTAGTGTAGGAGTGTACTGTCTAGGGTAGGAGTGTATTGTCTAGTGTAGGAGTGTGTTGTCTAGTGTAGGAGTGTGTTGTCTAGTGTAGGAGTGTGTTGTCTAGTGTAGGAGTGTATTGTCTAGTGTAGGAGTGTACTGTCTAGTGTAGGAGTGTACTGTCTAGTGTAGGAGTGTGTTGTCTAGTGTAGGAGTGTGTTGTCTAGTGTAGGAGTGTATTGTCTAGTGTAGGAGTGTACTGTCTAGTGTAGGAGTGTGTTGTCTAGTGTAGGAGTGTATTGTCAAGTGTAGGAGTGTACTGTCTAGTGTAGGAGTGTACTGTCTAGTGTAGGAGTGTGTTGTCTAGTGTAGGAGTGTGTTGTCTAGTGTAGGAGTATGTTGTCTAGTGTAGGAGTGTGTTGTCTAGTGTAGGAGTGTGTTGTCTAGTGTAGGAGTGTGTTGTATAGTGTAGGAGTGTGTTGTCTAGTGTAGGAGTGTGTTGTCTAGTGTAGGAGTGTACTGTCTAGTGTAGGAGTGTACTGTCTAGTGTAGGAGTGTACTGTCTAGTGTAGGAGTGTGTTGTCTAGTGTAGGAGTGTGTTGTCTAGTGTAGGAGTGTGTTGTCTAGTGTAGGAGTGTGTTGTCTAGTGTAGGAGTGTACTGTCTAGTGTAGGAGTGTACTGTCTAGTGTAGGAGTGTACTGTCTAGTGTAGGAGTGTGTTGTCTAGTGTAGGAGTGTACTGTCTAGTGTAGGAGTGTGTTGTCTAGTGTAGGAGTGTGTTGTCTAGTGTAGGAGTGTACTGTCTAGTGTAGGAGCGTGTTGTCTAGTGTAGGAGTGTGTTGTCTAGTGTAGGAGTGTGTTGTCTAGTGTAGGAGTGTGTTGTCTAGTGTAGGAGTGTACTGTCTAGTGTAGGAGTGTGTTGTCTAGTGTAGGAGTGTACTGTCTAGTGTAGGAGTGTACTGTCTAGTGTAGGAGTGTACTGTCTAGTGTAGGAGTGTACTGTCTAGTGTAGGAGTGTGTTGTCTAGTGTAGGAGTGTACTGTCTAGTGTAGGAGTGTACTGTCTAGTGTAGGAGTGTGTTGTCTAGTGTAGGAGTGTGTTGTCTAGTGTAGGAGTGTGTTGTCTAGTGTAGGAGTGTGTTGTCTAGTGTAGGAGTGTACTGTCTAGTGTAGGAGTGTACTGTCTAGTGTAGGAGTGTGTTGTTTAGTGTAGGAGTGTGTTGTCTAGTGTAGGAGTGTGTTGTCTAGTGTAGGAGTGTGTTGTCTAGTGTAGGAGTGTGTTGTCTAGTCTAGGAGTGTGTTGTTAGTGTAGGAGTGTACTGTCTAGTGTAGGAGTGTACTGTCTAGTGTAGGAGTGTGCTGTCTAGTGTAGGAGTGTACTGTCTAGTGTAGGAGTGTACTGTCTAGTGTAGGAGTGTGTTGTCTAGTGTAGGAGTGTGTTGTCTAGTGTAGGAGTGTGTTGTCTAGTGTAGGAGTGTGTGTGTCTAGTGTAGGAGTGTACTGTCTAGTGTAGGAGTGTACTGTCTAGTGTAGGAGTGTACTGTCTATGTAGGAGTGTGTTGTCTAGTGTAGTAGTGTGTTGTCTAGTGTAGGAGTGTGTTGTCTAGTGTAGGAGTGTGTTGTCTAGTGTAGGAGTGTGTTGTCTAGTGTAGGAGTGTGTTGTCTAGTGTAGGAGGTGTGTTGTCTAGTGTAGGAGTGTATTGTCTAGTGTAGGAGTGTACTGTCTAGTGTACGAGTGTGTTGTCTAGTGTAGGAGTGTATTGTCTAGTGTAGGAGTGTACTGTCTATTGTAGGAGTGTGTTGTCTAGTGTAGTAGTGTGTTGTCTAGTGTAGGAGTGTGTTGTCTAGTGTAGGAGTGTGTTGTCTAGTGTAGAAGTGTGTTGTCTAGTGTAGGAGTGTGTTGTCTAGTGTAGGAGTGTGTTGTCTAGTGTAGGAGTGTACTGTCTAGTGTAGGAGTGTACTGTCTAGTGTAGGAGTGTGTTGTCTAGTGTAGGAGTGTACTGTCTAGTGTAGGAGTGTACTGTCTAGTGTAGGAGTGTGTTGTCTAGTGTAGGAGTGTGTTGTTTAGTGTAGGAGTGTGTTGTCTAGTGTAGGAGTGTGTTGTCTTGTGTAGGAGTGTGTTGTCTAGTGTAGGAGTGGACTGTCTAGTGTAGGAGTGTACTGTCTAGTGTAGGAGTGTACTGTCTAGTGTAGGAGTGTATTTACTCTCTTTTAGATTATATAGAATACACTCTCTTGTGCAGAAGTTGTCCCTCACTGGACAATCCTTCCCTCACAGGACAATCTCTCCCTCACAGGACAATCTCTCCCTCACTGGACAATCCTTCCCTCACAGGACAATCTCTCCCTCACAGGACAATCTCTCCCTCACTGGACAATCTCTCCCTTACAGGACAATCCCTCCCTCACTAGACAATCTCTCCCTCACTGGACAATTTCTCCCTCACTAGACAATCTCTCCCTCACTAGACAATCTCTCCCTCATTAGACAATCTCTCCCTCACTGGACAATCTCTCCCTCACTGGACAATCTCTCCCTCACTGGACAATCTCTCCCTCACTGGACAATCTCTCCCTCACTGGACAATCTCTCCCTCACTAGACAATCCCTCCCTCACTAGAGGCCGCCTCTCAACAATAACGGCCGCTGGTATAGTGCGGCCACAATTAATTCCAGTTAACCGCCGAGCGGGGCGTGAGGGCCGTGGCTGGCACGTTAACAGCTCGACCACCTCGTTACTGGTATGTCGGAGTGTGCACCACCACCACCACCACCCGCTGCTGCTGCTGCTGCTGCTGCTGCTGCTGGGGTCACTACTCCACCCATGCCTGCTCCTGTTATTGTTACCCTTGCAACACATGCAAGATGCCTGCAGTCTGACTCTTGCGTGCACACACACGCACTCACTCAGCACACGCACACTCAACTCTGCGTGGTCACTGTTCACAGCTTGCTGGGTGATGGTGACTATGACAGCTGAGTGTTGCTGGGTGATGGTGACTATGACAGCTGGGTGTTGCTGGGTGTTTGCTGGGTGATGGTGACTATGACAGCTGGGTGTTGGTGACTATGGCAGCTGGGTGTTGCTGGGTGATGGTGACTATGACAGCTGGGTGTTGCTGGGTGATGGTGACTATGACAGCTGGGTGTTGCTGGGTGTTGGTGACTATGACAGCTGGGTGTTGCTGGGTGTTGCTGGTGATGGTGACTATGACAGCTGGGTGTTGCTGGGTGTTGCTGGTGATGGTGACTATGACAGCTGGGTGTTGCTGGGTGTTGGTGACGATGACAGCTGGGTGTTGCTGGGTGATGGTGACTATGACAGCTGGGTGTTGCTGGGTGTTGCTGGGTGTTGCTGGGTGTTGCTGGGTGTTGCTGGTGATGGTGACTATGACAGCTGGGTGTTGCTGGGTGTTGCTGGTGATGGTGACTATGACAGCTGGGTGTTGCTGGGTGTTGCTGGTGATGGTGACTATGACAGCTGGGTGTTGCTGGTGATGGTGACTATGACAGCTGGGTGTTGCTGGGTGATGGTGACTATGACAGCTGAGTGTTGCTGTGTGTTGCTGGTGATGGTGACTATGACAGCTGGGTGTTGCTGGGTGATGGTGACTATGACACCTGGGTGTTGCTGGGTGTTGCTGGGTGTTGCTGGTGATGGTGACTATGACAGCTGGGTGTTGCTGGGTGTTGCTGGTGATGGTGACTATGACAGCTGGGTGTTGCTGGGTGTTGCTGGTGATGGTGATTATGACAGCTGGGTGTTGCTGGGTGTTGCTGGGTGTTGCTGGGTGATGGTGACTATGACAGCTGGGTGTTGCTGGGTGATGGTGACTATGACAGCTGGGTGTTGCTGGGTGTTGCTGGTGATGGTGACTATGACAGCTGGGTGTTGCTGGGTGTTGCTGTGTGTTGCTGGGTGATGGTGACTATGACAGCTAGGTGTTGCTGGGTGATGGTGACTATGACAGCTGGGTGTTGCTGGGTGATGGTGACTATGACAGCTGGGTGTTGCTGGGTGTTGCTGGGTGATGGTGACTATGACAGCTGGGTGTTGCTGGGTGTTGCTGTGTGTTGCTGGGTGATGGTGACTATGACAGCTAGGTGTTGCTGGGTGTTGCTGGTGATGGTGACTATGACAGCTGGGTGTTGCTGGGTGTTGCTGTGTGTTGCTGGGTGATGGTGACTATGACAACTAGGTGTTGCTGGGTGATGGTGACTATGACAGCTGGGTGTTGCTGGGTGATGGTGACTATGACAGCTGGGTGTTGCTGGGTGTTGCTGGTGATGGTGACTATGACAGCTGGGTGTTGCTGGGTGTTGCTGGTGATGGTGACTATGACAGCTGGGTGTTGCTGGGTGTTGCTGGTGATGGTGACTATGACAGCTGGGTGTTGCTGGGTGTTGCTGGGTGTTGCCGGGTGATGGTGACTATGACAGCTGGGTGTTGCTGGGTGATGGTGACTATGACAGCTGGGTGTTGCTGGGTGTTGCTGGTGATGGTGACTATGACAGCTGGGTGTTGCTGGGTGATGGTTACTATGACAGCTGGGTGTTGCTGGGTGATGGTGACTATGACAGCTAGGTGTTGCTGGGTGATGGTTACTATGACAGCTGGGTGTTGCTGGGTGATGGTGACTATGACAGGTGGGTGTTGCTGGGTGTTGCTGGGTGATGGTGACTATGACAGCTGGGTGTTGCTGTGTGTTGCTGGGTGATGGTGACTATGACAGCTGGGTGTTACTGTGTGTTGCTGGGTGATGGTGACTATGACAGCTGGGTGTTGCTGGGTGTTGCTGTGTGTTGCTGGGTGATGGTGACTATGACAGCTGGGTGTTGCTGGGTGTTGCTGGGTGATGGTGACTATGACAGCTAGGTGTTGCTGTGTGTTGCTGGGTGTTGCTGGGTGATGGTGACTACGACAGCAGGGTGTTGCTGGGTGATGGTAACTATGACAGCTGGGTGTTGCTGGGTGATGGTGACTATGACAGCTGGGTGTTGCTGGGTGATGGTGACTATGACAGCTGGGTGTTGCTGGGTGTTGCTGGGTGATGGTGACTACGACAGCTGGGTGTTGCTGGGTGTTGCTGGTGATGGTGACTATGACAGCTGGGTGTTGCTGAGTGTTGCTGGTGTTGCTGGTGATGGTGACTATGACAGCTGGGTGTTGCTGGGTGTTGCTGGTGATGGTGACTACGACAGCTGAGTGTTGCTGGGTGTTGCTGGTGATGTTGACTATGACAGCTGGGTGTTGCTGAGTGTTGCTGGGTGTTGCTGGTGATGGTGACTATGACAGCTGGGTGTTGCTGGGTGTTGCTGGTGATGGTGACTACGACAGCTGAGTGTTGCTGGGTGTTGCTGGTGATGGTGACTATGACAGCTGGGTGTTGCTGAGTGTTGCTGGGTGTTGCTGGTGATGGTGACTATGACAGCTGGGTGTTGCTGGGTGTTGCTGGGTGTTGCTGGTGATGGTGACTACGACAGCTGGGTGTTGCTGGGTGTTGCTGGGTGTTGCTGGGTGATGGTGACTACGACAGCTGGGTGTTGCTGGTGATGGTGACTACGACAGCTGGGTGTTGCTGGTGATGGTGGCTATGACAGCTGGGTGTTGCTGGGTGTTGCTGGGTGTTGCTGGGGGATGAACAAGCGGGTTACAAGCTGACGACTATAACGTAAGCTGATGAAGAGGTCATAACTTAAGCTGTTAATTGGCACTGCTGCTTAGTCGTTACTAATGACTTGTAAATGAGTCCAGTTTTGTAGTGGGGAAATGGTTAAGGGAAGGGGGGGGTTCTTATGGGGTAGGGGGGGAGGAGGGTGAGAGGAGTGAGGGGGGGGGGTCTGGGGACAGGGAAAAGGGGGTAAGGGCATATAATAGACATAATAGATAGTCTAACATCTATAAAACACCCCCATAGAACGTCGACTCCATTTCTCATTGTGCCATGGGGTATTCCCATCAGAATATATATATATACCTCTCATTCTCCTTGCTCCCCCTCTACATAATATTACAACCCATATTGTTCTCTCTCTCTCCCCACTGTTGTGTACACTAATGGCAGCTCTCACCTCTCATAATACACCCTCGCCTCAGCCTTCACCAATATTCCTGTCACTGGTAAAATATTCCGCTCTCCCTCCACCTGCCAAATTAATATATATTATATATTAACGTAAATCTACACTCGCCAAGCCTAATCAAACACATAATGTATGTTCAGAGACTCCCTAATGGACCTAATTAATTATGGGCCAATTAATTAAATGAATCAATTAACGTTGAAGCCGCCACGTAGATAATTAATTTGACGGTCAGAGTGATTCACTGTCCACCACGCCTTGTTGACTGTCCGCTTCCTGTCCTCAGCCAGGCTCCTGTCCTCAGGGAGGCTCCTGTCCTCAGCCAGGCTCCTGTCCTCAGCCAGGCTCCTGTCCTCAGCCAGGCTCCTGTCTTCAGCCAGGCTCCTGTCGTCAGCCAGGCTCCTGTCCTCAGCCAGGCTCCTGTCCTCAGTCAGGCTCCTGTCCTCAGCCAGGCTCCTGTCCTCAGGGAGGCTCCTGTCCTCAGCCAGGCTCCTGTCCTCAGCCAGGCTCCTGTCCTCAGCCAGGCTCCTGTCCTCAGGGAGGCTCCTGTCCTCAGCCAGGCTCCTGTCCTCAGGGAGGCTCCTGTCCTCAGCCAGGTTCCTGTCCTCAGGGAGGCTCCTGTCCTCAGCCAGGCTCCTGTCCTCAGCCAGGCTCCTGTCCTCAAACAGGCTCCTGTCCTCAGCCAGGCTCCTGTCCTCAAGGGAGGCTCCTGTCCTCAGGGAGGCTCCTGTCCTCAGCCAGGCTCCTCTCCTCAGGGAGGTTCCTGTCCTCAGGGAGGCTCCTGTCCTCAGGAGGCTCCTGTCCTCAGCCAGGCTCCTGTCCTTAGGGATGTTCCTGTCCTCAGGGAGGCTCCTGTCCTCAGGGAGGCTCCTGTCCTCAGCCAGGCTCCTGTCCTCAGCCAGGTTCCTGTCCTCAGGGAGGCTCCTGTCCTCAGGGAGGCTCCTGTCCTCAGCCAGGTTCCTGTCCTCAGGGAGGCTCCTGTCCTCAGCCAGGCTTCCTGTCCTCAGCCAGGTTCCTGTCCTCAGGGAGGCTCCTGTCCTCAGGGAGGCTCCTGTCCTCAGCCAGGTTCCTGTCCTCAGGGAGGCTCCTGTCCTCAGGGAGGCTCCTGTCCTCAGGGAGGCTCCTGTCCTCAGCCAGGTTCCTGTCCTCAGGGAGGCTCCTGTCCTCAGGGAGGTTCCTGTCCTCAGGGAGGCTCCTGTCCTCAGGGAGGTTCCTGTCCTCAGGGAGGCTCCTGTCCTCAGGGAGGTTCCTGTCCTCAGGGAGGCTCCTGTCCTCAGGGAGGCTCCTGTCCTCAGCCAGGCTCCTGTCCTTAGGGAGGTTCCTGTCCTCAGGGAGGCTCCTGTCCTCAGCCAGGCTCCTGTCCTCAGCCAGGCTCCTGTCCTTAGGGAGGTTCCTGTCCTCAGGGAGGCTCCTGTCCTCAGGGAGGCTCCTGTCCTCAGCCAGGCTCCTGTCCTCAGCCAGGTTCCTGTCCTCAGGGAGGCTCCTGTCCTCAGGGAGGCTCTGTCCTCAGCCAGGTTCCTGTCCTCAGGGAGGCTCCTGTCCTCAGCCAGGCTCCTGTCCTCAGCCAGGTTCCTGTCCTCAGCCAGGTTCCTGTCCTCAGGGAGGCTCCTGTCCTCAGGGAGGCTCCTGTCCTCAGGGAGGCTCCTGTCCTCAGGGAGGCTCCTGTCCTCAGGGAGGCTCCTGTCCTCAGCCAGGTTCCTGTCCTCAGGGAGGCTCCTGTCCTCAGGGAGGTTTCCTGTCCTCAGGGAGGCTCCTGTCCTCAGGGAGGTTCCTGTCCTCAGGGAGGCTCCTGTCCTCAGGGAGGTTCCTGTCCTCAGGGAGGCTCCTGTCCTCAGGGAGGCTCCTGTCCTCAGCCAGGCTCCTGTCCTTAGGGAGGTTCATGTCCTCAGGGAGGCTCCTGTCCTCAGGGAGGCTCTCCTGTCCTCAGCCAGGCTCCTGTCCTTAGGGAGGTTCCTGTCCTCAGGGAGGCTCCTGTCCTCAGGGAGGCTCCTGTCCTCAGCCAAGCTCCTGTCCTCAGGGAGGTTCCTGTCCTCAGGGAGGCTCCTGTCCTCAGGGAGGCTCCTGTCCTCAGCCAGGCTCCTGTCCTCAGCCAGGCTCCTGTCCTCAAACAGGCTCCTGTCCTCAGCCAGGCTCCTGTCCTCAGCCAGGCTCCTGTCCTCAGCCAGGCTCCTGTCCTCAGCCAGGCTCCTGTCCTCAGCCAGGCTCCTGTCCTCAGCCAGGCTCCTGTCCTCAGCCAGGCTCCTGTCCTCAGCCAGGCTCCTGTCCTCAGCCAGGCTCCTGTCCTCAGCCAGGCTCCTGTCCTCAGCCAGGCTCCTGTCCTCAGGGAGGCTCCTGTCCTCAGCCAGGCTCCTGTCCTTAGGGAGGTTCCTGTCCTCAGGGAGGCTCCTGTCCTCAGGGAGGCTCCTGTCCTCAGCCAGGCTCCGGTCCTCAGCCAGGTTCCTGTCCTCAGGGAGGCTCCTGTCCTCAGGGAGGCTCCTGTCCTCAGCCAGGCTCCGGTCCTCAGCCAGGCTCCTGTCCTCAGGGAGGCTCCTGTCCTCAGGGAGGCTCCTGTCCTCAGCCAGGCTCCGGTCCTCAGCCAGGCTCCTGTCCTCAGGGAGGCTCCTGTCCTCAGGGAGGTTCCTGTCCTCAGGGAGGCTCCTGTCCTCAGGGAGGCTCCTGTCCTCAGCCAGGCTCCTGTCCTCAGCCAGGCTCCTGTCCTCAAACAGGCTCCTGTCCTCAGCCAGGCTCCTGTCCTCAGCCAGGCTCCTGTCCTCAGCCAGGCTCCTGTCCTCAGCCAGGCTCCTGTCCTCAGCCAGGCTCCTGTCCTCAGCCAGGCTCCTGTCCTCAGCCAGGCTCCTGTCCTCAGGGAGGCTCCTGTCCTCAGCCAGGCTCCGGTCCTCAGCCAGGTTCCTGTCCTCAGGGAGGTTCCTGTCCTCAGGGAGGCTCCTGTCCTCAGGGAGGCTCCTGTCCTCAGGGAGGCTCCTGTCCTCAGCCAGGCTCCGGTCCTCAGCCAGGCTCCTGTCCTCAGGGAGGTTCCTGTCCTCAGGGAGGCTCCTGTCCTCAGGGAGGCTCCTGTCCTCAGCCAGGCTCCTGTCCTTAGGGAGGTTCCTGTCCTCAGGGAGGCTCCTGTCCTCAGCCAGGCTCCTGTCCTCACTAAGGCTCCTGTCCTCAGCCAGGCTCCTGTCCTCAGCCAGGCTCCTGTCCTCAGCCAGGCTCCTGTCCTCAGCCAGGCTCCTGTCCTCACGGCCCCAAGTTTGTTTGGTGGTCCCAAGATTGTTTGGTGGTCTCAAGTTTGTTTGGTGGCCCAAAGCTTGTTTGGTGGTCCAAGCTTGTTTGGTGGTCTCAGTTTGTTTGGTGGCCCCAAGCTTGTTTGGTGGTCTCAAGTTTGTTTGGTGGTCTCAAGTTGATTGGTGGCCCCCAAGCTTCTTTGGTGGCCTCAACCTTGTTAGGTGGCCCCAAGTTTGTTGGTGGCCTCAACCTTGTTAGGTGGCCCCAAGTTGTTTGGTGGCCCCTAAGCTTGTTTGGTGGCCCCAAGCTTGTTTGATGGTCCCAAGTTTGTTTGGTGGCCTCAAGTTTGTTGGTGGCCTCAAGTTTGTTTGGTGGCCTCAAGTCTGTTTGGTGGCCTCAAGTTTGTTTGGTGGCCTCATGGTTGTGTGGTGGTCTCAAGTTTGTTTGGTGGCCTCAAGTTTGTGTGGTAGGTCCTCAAGTTTGTTTGGTGGTCTCAAGGTTGTTTGGTGGCCCTAAGTTTGTTTGGTGGCCTCATGGTGTGTGTGGCCCAAGCTGTTTGGTGACCTCAAGTTTGTTTGGTGGCCTCAAGTTTGTTGGTGGCCTCAAGTTTGTTTGGTGGCCTCAAGTTTGTTTGGTGGCCTCAAGTTTGTTTGGAGGCCTCAAGTTTGTTTGGTGGCCTCAAGTTTGTTTGGTGGCCCCAAGTTTGTTTGGTGGCCTCAAGCTTTTGGTGGCCTCAAGTTTGTTTGGTGGCCTCAACTTGCTTGGTGGCCTCAAGTTTGTTTGTGGCCTCAAGTTTGTTTGGTGGCCCAAGCTTGTTTGGTGGCCTCAAGTTTGTTTGGTGGCCTCAAGCTTGTTTGGTGGTCTCAAGTTGTTTGGTGGCCCCAAGTTTGTTTGGTGGCCTCAAGCTTGTTTGGTGGCCCAAGCTTGTTTGGTGGTCTCAAGTTTGTTTGGTGGCCCCAAGTTTGTTTGGTGGCCCAAGCTTGTTTGGTGTCTCAAGTTTGTTTGGTGGCCCAAGCTTGTTTGGTGGCCTCAAGTTGTTTCGTGGCCCCAAGCTTGTTGGTGGCCTCAAGTTTGTGGTGGCCCCAAGCTTGTTTGGTGGCCCCAAGCTTGTTTGGTCTCAAGTTGTTTGGTGGCCCCAAGTGTTTGGTGGTCTCAAGTTTGTTTGGTGGCCTCAAGTTGTTTGGTGGCCTCAATTTGTTTGGTGGCCCCAAGCTTGTTTGGTGGCCTCAAGTTTGTTTGGTGGCCTCAAGTTGTTTGGTGGTCTCAAGTTTGTTTGGTGGCCTCAAGTTTGTTGGTGGTCTCAAGTTTGTTTGGTGGCCCCAAGCTTGTTTGGTGGCCCCAAGCTTGTTTGGTGGCCTCAAGTTTGTTTGGTGGCTCAAGTTGTTTGGTGGCCCAAGTTTGTTTGGTGGCCCCAAGCTTGTTTGGTGGCCTCAAGTTGTTTGGTGGCCCCAAGCTTTTTTAGTGGTCTCAAGTTTGTTTGGTGGCCCTAAGTTTGTGGTGGCCTCAATTTGTTTGGGGCCCAAGCTTGTTTGGTGGCCTCAAGTTTGTTTGGTGGCCTCAAGTTTGTTTGGTGGCCCTAAGTTTGTTTGGTGGCCTCAGTTGTTTGGTGGCCTCAAGTTTGTTTGGTGGCCCCAAGTTTGTTTGGTGGCCTCAGGTTGTGTGGTGGCCTCAAGTTTGTTTGGTGGCCCAAGTTGTTTGGTGGCCTAAGTTTGTTTGGTGGCCTCAAGTTTGTTTGGTGGCCCAAGTTTGGTGGCCTAAGTGTTGGTGGCCTCAAGTTGTTTGGTGGCCTCAAGTTTGTTTGGTGGCCCCTAAGTTTGTTTGGTGGCCTCAAGTTTGTTGGTGGCCTCAAGTTTGTTTGGTGGCCCCAAGTTTGTTTGGTGGCCTCAAGTTGTTGGTGGCCTCAAGTTGTTTGTGGCCCAAGTTTTGGTGGCCCCAAGTTGTTGGGGTGGTTGGTGGCCTCAGTTTTTTGTGGCCGTTTGGGTGGCCCCAAGCTTGTTGGTGGCCCCAAGCTGTATGGTGGCCCCAAGCTTGTATGGTGGCCCCAAGCTTGTTGGTGGCCCAAGCTTGTTTGCTGGCCTCAGGCTTGTCCAAATTTTGCTTATTATACTAGTGTTTTTATTCAGCATTTCTCTTGTTAGGGTGATGTCATGGGCTTGTACATGTGATTCCTGGGGGCACTGGATTGAAGATGACAGGTCAAACGCCTCGTCAGCTTGGTCGACGTCATACCTATGTACTTAGATTGAAGATTACATCCTTCATGGGGGCAATCTTGAAGTTATCTTGAGATGATTTCGGGGCTTTTTAGTGTCCCCGCGGCTCGGTCCTCGACCAGGCCTCCACCCCCAGGAAGCAGCCCGTGACAGCTGACTAACACCCAGGTACCTATTTTACTGCTAGGTAACAGGGGCATAGGGTGAATGAAACTCTGCCCATTGTTTCTCGCCGGCGCCCGGGATCGAACCCGGGACCACAGGATCACAAGTCCAGCGTGCTGTCCGCTCAGCCACCGGCTCCACCGGCAAGTGTACATGTATACAACGCTAGACTGCTGTATAGGGTTCTCCGTCGGCTTCGGGCTGTTTTTATTAATAATGTGTATTACACTGGTGTTTGCCTATTCCTGTTTTGTGTTTGTAACTTTCTGTATTAGTTTGGTGTTGTGTTTATTGTTAGTATATTGCTTGTTGTTGGTGTTAAGTCCTGTGGTGTTAAGTCCTGTGGTGTAAGTCCTGTGGTGTTAAGTTCTGTGGTGTTAAGTTCTGTGGTGTTAAGTTCTGTGGTGTTAAGTCCTGTGGTGTTAAGTCCTTTGGTGTTAAGTCCTGTGGTGTTAAAGTCCTGTGTGTGTTAAGTCCTTTGGTGTTAAATCCTGTGGTGTTAAGTCCTGTGGTGTTAAATCCTGTGGTGTTAAGTCCTGTGATGTTAAGTCCATTGGTTTTAAGTCCTTTGGTTTTAAGTCCTTTGGTGTTAAGTCCTATGGTGTTAAGTCCTGTGGTGTTAAGTCCTGTGGTGTTAAGTCCTTTGGTGTTAAGTCCAGTGGTGTTAAGTCCTGTGGTGTTAAGTCCTGTGGTGTTAAGTCCTTTGGTGTTAAGTCCTGTAGTGTTAAGTCCTGTGGTGTTAAGTCCTGCGGTATTAGGTCCTGTGGTGTTAAGTCCTTTGGTGTTACGTCCTGTCGTGTTAAGTCCTTTGGTGTTAAGTCCTGTGGTGTTAAGTCTTATGGTGTTAAGTCTTTTGGTGTTAAGGCCTGTGGAGTTAAGTCCTGTGGTTTAAAGTTCTGTGGTGTTAAGTGCTGTGGTGTTAAGTCCTTTGGTGTTAAGTCCTGTGGTGTTAAGTCCTTTGGTGTTACGTCCTGTGTGTTAAGTCCTGTGGTGTTAAGTTCTGTGGTGTTAAGTCCTGTGGTGTTAAGTCCTGTGGTGTTAGGTCCTGTGGTGTTAAGTCCTGTAGCGTTAAGCCCTCTGGTGTTAAGTCCTTTGGTGTTACGTCCTGTAGTGTTAAGTGCTGTGGTGATAAGTCCTGTGGTGTTAAGTCCTGTAGTGTTAAGTGCTGTGGTGTTAAGTCCTGTGGTGTTACGTCCTGTGGTGTTAAGTGATGTGGTGTTAAGTCCTGTAGCGTTAAGTCCTGTGGTGATAAGTCCTTTGATGTTAAGTCCTTTGAAGTTTTGTCCTGTGGTGTTAAGTCCTGTGGTGTTAAGTGCTGTGGTGTTAAGTCCTGTGGTGTTAAGTCCTGTGGTGTTAAGTGCTGTGGTATTAAGTCCTTTGGGTTAAGTCCTTTGAAGTTAAGTCCTGTGGTGTTAAGTCCTGCGGTGTTAAGTCCTGTAGTGTTAAGTCTTTTGGTGTTACGTCCTGTAGTGTTAAGTCCTGTGGTGTTAAGTCTTTTGGTGTTAAGTCCTGTGGTGTTAAGTCCAGTAGTGTTAAGTCCTGTGGTGTTAAGTGCTGTGGTGTTAAGTCCTTTGGTGTTAAGTCCTGTGGTGTTAAGTCCTTTGGTGTTACGTCTTGTGGTGTTAAGTCCAGTGGTGTTAAGTCCTGTGATGTTAAGTCCTGTAGTGTTAAGTCCTGTGATGTTAAGTGTTTGGTGTTACGTCCTGTAGTGTTAAGTCCTGTGGTGTTAAGTCCTTTGGTGTTAAGTCCTGTAGTGTTAAGTCCTGTGGTGTTAAGTCCTGCGGTAATAGGTCCTGTGGTGTTAAGTCCTTTGGTGTTACGTCCTGTCGTGTTAAGTCCTTTGGTGTTAAGTCCTGTGGTGTTAAGTCTTATGGTGTTAAGTCTTTTGGTGTTAAGGCCTGTGGAGTTAAGTCCTGTGGTTTAAAGTTCTGTGGTGTTAAGTGCTGTGGTGTAAGTCCTTTGGTGTTAAGTCCTGTGGTGTTAAGTCCTTTGGTGTTACGTCCTGTAGTGTTAAGTGCGGTGGTGATAAGTCCTTTGATGTTAAGTCCTTTGAAGTTTTGTCCTGTGGTGTTAAGTCTGTGGTGTTAAGTGCTGTGGTGTTAAGTCCTGTGGTGTTAAGTCCTGTGGTGTTAAGTGCTGTGGTATTAAGTCCTTTGGTGTTAAGTCCTTTGAAGTTAAGTCCTGTGGTGTTAAGTCCTGCGGTGTTAAGTCCTGTAGTGTTAAGTCTTTTGGTGTTACGTCCTGTAGTGTTAAGTCCTGTGGTGTTAAGTCTTTTGGTGTTAAGTCCTGTGGTGTTAAGTCCAGTAGTGTTAAGTCCTGTGGTGTTAAGTGCTGTGGTGTTAAGTCCTTTGGTGTTAAGTCCTGTGGTGTTAAGTCCTTTGGTGTTACGTCTTGTGGTGTTAAGTCTAGTGGTGTTAAGTCCTGTGATGTTAAGTCCTGTAGTGTTAAGTCCTGTGATGTTAAGTGTTTGGTGTTACGTCCTGTAGTGTTAAGTCCTGTGGTGTTAAGTTCTTTGGTGTTAAGTCCTTTGGTGTTAAGTCCTTTCTTGTTAAGTCCAGTGGTGTTAAGTCCTTTGGTGTTACGTCCTGTAGTGTAAAGTCCAGTGGTGATAAGTCCTTCGGTGTTAAGTCCTGTGGTGTTACGTCCTGTGAAGTTACGCCCTGTGGTGTTACGTCCTGTGGTGTTAAGTCCTTTTTTAAGTATTGTAGTGCTAAGTCCAGTGGCATTAAGTCCTGTGGTGTTAAATCCTTTCTTGTTTAGTCCAGTGGTGTTAAGTTCTTTGGTTACGTCCTCTAGTGTTAAGTCCTTTGGTACTAAGTCCTTTGGTGTTAAGTCCTGTGGTGTTAAGTCCTTTCTTGTTAAGTCCTGTGGTTTTAAGTCCTTTGGTGTTAAGTGCTGTGGTGTTAAGTCCTGTGGTGTTAAGTCCTTTGGTATTAAGTCCTGTGCTGTTAAGTCCTGTGGTGTTAAGTCCTTTGGTGTTAAGTCCTGTGGTGTTAAGTTCTGTTGTAGTAAGTCCTGTGATGTTAAGTCCTGTAGTGTTAAGTCCTGTGATGTTAAGTGTTTGGTGTTACGTCCTGTAGTGTTAAGTCCTGTGGTGTTAAGTTCTTTGGTGTTAAGTCCTTTGGTGTTAAGTCCTTTCTTGTTAAGTCCAGTGGTGTTAAGTCCTTTGGTGTTACGTCCTGTAGTGTAAAGTCCAGTGGTGATAAGTCCTTCGGTGTTAAGTCCTGTGGTGTTACGTCCTGTGGAGTTACGCCCTGTGGTGTTACGTCCTGTGGTGTTAAGTCCTTTTTTTAAGTCTTGTAGTGCTAAGTCTAGTGGCATTAAGTCCTGTGGTGTTAAATCCTTTCTTGTTAAGTCCTGTGGTGTTAAGTCCAGTGGTGTTAAGTTCTTTGGTGTTACGTCCTCTAGTGTTAAGTCCTTTGGTACTAAGTCCTTTGGTGTTAAGTCCTGTGGTGTTAAGTCCTTTCTTGTTAAGTCCTGTGGTTTTAAGTCCTTTGGTGTTAAGTTCTGTGGTGTTAAGTCCTGTGGTGTTAAGTCCTGTGGTGTTAAGTCCTGTGATGTTAAGTCCTGTGGTGTTAAGTCCTGTGGTGTAAAGTCTTTTGGTGCTAAATCCTGTGGTGTTAAGTCCTGTGGTGTTAAGTCCTGTGGTGTTACGTCCTGTGGAATTACGTCCTGTGGTGTTACGTCCTGTGGTGTTAAGTCTAGTGGCGTTAAGTCCTCTAGTGTTAAATCCTTTGGTGTTATGTCCTTTGGTGTTAAGTCCTTTGGTGTTAAGTCCTGTGGTGTTAAGTCCTGTGATGTTAAGGCCTGTGGTGTTAAGTCCTGTGATGTTAAGTCCTATAGTGGTAAGTCCAGTGGTGTTATAACACTGGTCTGGTGCTTCAGTATCTTACTTTTAACTGTAGTTATTGTGGTTTTATAATAAATAAATAAAAATCAGTAATGCAGAGGTTCCCTAAGTGTGCACTACCCACCTTGGACCAGTATTTACCAAGCTCTTACATTTTCCACCTACGAAACACGTACATCTTTTTTCAGCCACGGTGGCTTTGTATTTAATAAACCGTTTATTAGTTTGCAAACTGTGCAAATGTCATCCCGAGGTGTTAAGCCAAGCTCGTAGTGCCTCAGCGCTCGTAAGCTGTTTAATAACTGCAAATTAAACCGCCATGAATGGGAAAAAGATGTACAGATTTCGTAAGAGGTTGATGAATCCCGGCACTAAACGAGGCTTTTTCCCCTTGGAAAACTTGGCTACTTAAAGACGATTATAGAGTAAATTATATGACTACAAATATCCCGAGCCTATAATCCAGTGATAGGTTAGCTATAAATTAATACTCTCCAAGTAATTTGGTAAATAATTTATTTTATAAACAGTTTTAATACTGTGGAAGTTACGACCTAATTCACAATAACATTCATTTCGTTAATGATAATTGTCGTGCAGCGAACGTCTTTGCACTCACACGTATGATAATCTCGTTGTTAGTGGACAACGAGGGCCAATAACGCAATGGGTTACGTTAACCAGCTTATAGCTATTACTAATGAAAATTCACTACCTCTTAACTCTTCGTTGTCAGCTTCGTTAATCTTATATACAAAACGTATTCGTTAGACCCTTCGTTATTGTTACGTACAAACTATTTGCTGAATCATGCAGCAATTATCTCTCATGCAATCGCCAATATTTCCTTTATGTTCTTAAAATAATTTTTAAGAATATTTATTCCTTAAATATTAAAATATTCTTGGAGCAATATTTATCTGGTATTCCCTGTGTTAAGCTCTTAGATTTTGGCTTCAGTTTTTCTACTGACTGGAGTGATTAATTCCAAATTTAATTGTGGGTGATTGTTTTTATAGGGATATCTAGTACGTGTACTCGTGGTGTCTGTGTATAGAGTACAAGGACTCACGTGCAAGGACTCACGTGCAGTGTAGAGTACATGCACTGGTGTGTTGTGTAGAGTACGTGTACTCGTCGTGTCTGTGTAGAGTACATTCACTCGTGGTGTCTGTGTGTAGAGTACAAGGACTCACGTGCACTGTAGAGTTCATGCACTGGTGTGTTGTGTACAGTACGTATACTCGTCGTGTCTGTGTAGAGTACATTCACTCGTGATGTCTGTGTGTAGAGTACTTGTACTCCTCTTTTGTGTGGTGTACCTGGGCTCGTGTGTGCATAGAGTTCATGCACTCGTGTGCTGTGTAGAGTTCTTGTACTCAAGTGCACGAAGGACTTTTCATGCACTCGGTATGTAGTACCTTTGATGGGTTCAGTTTGTAGGATTTTTTCTGAAATTAGTGTTTAGGGTGCTTGACGGCTGAGTGAACAGCGCTAGGGATTCGTAGTCCTGAGGTCCAGGTTCGATCCCCGGCGGAGGCGGAAACAAATAGGTAGAGTTTCTTTCACCCTGATGCACTTGTTCACCTAGCAGTAAATAGGAACGTGGGAGTTAGACAGCTGCAACGGGCTGCTTCCTGGGAGATGTGTAACAAAACTGAGGCCTGGTCGAGGACCGGGCCGCGGGGACGCTAAGCCCCGAAATCATCTCAAGATAACCTCAATACCATATCAGAGGTTAATGGGTCTTAAAATCCCTTCATAGGTTGATGGACCTTAATAACCCTCCAGAGGTTGATGGGCCTTAATAACCCTCCAGAGGTTGATGGACCTTAAAATCCCTTCATAGGTTGATGGGCCTTAATAACCCTCCAGAGGTTGATGGACCTTAATAACCCTCCAGAGGTTGATGGACCTTAATAACCCTCGAGAGGTTGATGGACCTTAATAACCCTCCAGAGGTTGATGGACCTTAATAACCCTCGAGAGGTTGATGGACCTTAATAACCCTCCAGAGGTTGATGGACCTTAATAACCCTCCAGAGGTTGATGGGCCTTAATAACCCTCCAGAGGTTGATGGGCCTTAATAACCCTCCAGAGGTTGATGGGCCTTAATAACCCTCCAGAGGTTGATGGACCTTAATAACCCTCCAGAGGTTGATGGACCTTAATAACCCTCCAGAGGTTGATGGACCTTAATAACCCTCCAGAGGTTGATGGACCTTAATAACCCTCCAGAGGTTGATGGACCTTAATAACCCTCCAGAGGTTGATGGACCTTAATAGCTCTCCAGAGGTTGATGGGCCTTAATAACCCTCCAGAGGTTGATGGGCCTTAATAACCCTCCAGAGGTTGATGGGCCTTAATAACCCTCCAGAGGTTGATGGGCCTTAATAACCCTCCAGAGGTTGATGGGCCTTAATAACCCTCCAGAGGTTGATAGGCCTTAATAACCCTCCAGAGGTTGATAGGCCTTAATAACCCTCCAGAGGTTGATAGGCCTTAATAACCCTCCAGAGGTTGATAGGCCTTAATAACCCTCCAGAGGTTGATGGACCTTAATAGCTCTCCAGAGGCTGATGGGCCTTAATAACCCTCCAGAGGTTGATGGACCTTAATAACCCTCCAGAGGTTGATGGAGCTTAATAACCCTCCAGAGGTTGATGGGCCTTAATAACCCTCCAGAGGTTGATGGGCCTTAATAACCCTCCAGAGGTTGATGGGCCTTAATAACCCTCCAGAGGTTGATGGGCCTTAATAACCCTCCAGAGGTTGATGGACCTTAATAACCCTACAGAGGTTGATGGGCCTTAATTACCCTCCAGAGGTTGATGGACCTTAATAACCCTACAGAGGTTGATGGACCTTAATAACCCTACAGAGGCTGATGGACCTTAATAACCCTCCAGAGGTTGATGGGCCTTAATAACCCTCCAGAGGTTGATGGGCCTTAATAACCCTCCAGAGGTTGATGGGCCTTAATAACCCTCCAGAGGTTGATGGACCTTAATAACCCTACAGAGGTTGATGGGCCTTAATAACCCTCCAGAGGTTGATGGACCTTAATAACCCTACAGAGGTTGATGGGCCTTAATAACCCTCCAGATGTTGATGGACCTTAATAACCCTACAGAGGTTGATGGGCCTTAATAACCCTCCAGAGGTTGATGGACCTTAATAACCCTACAGAGGTTGATGGGCCTTAATAACCCTCCAGAGGTTGATGGGCCTTAATAACCCTCCAGAGGTGATTGTCTGCTCATTTAACAAGCAGTTTAGGCTCTGAACAACGTTTCTCGATGACCCCTTAAACAAGGATCATTCTGACCTTAACAATGCTCTCGTTAACGACCCGGTAGTTATGCTTCCAGAGCGCCTAAACACACACCACCTAGATCGTTAAGTATTGTGTTATTCCATATTCTTAAGATTCTATCTCCTGGTCTCTACCTGCTTCACTATTATTAGTCAGTCTATTTTGTTTTAGTCTGCCCATTATGGCTTCTTGCCGTTTTCTTTATTTAAAATTGATTTTTTTTTTCTCAATTGTGTCCTTTTTCCTGTTCTTCTTTCCTTTTTCTTTTCCTTCCAATTTCTCTTATTGTTTCCTTTCATCTGATTCCTCTTTATCATCCCATTCGTATCTTCACCTTTCTCTGCCTTTCATTCCACCTCTCGTCTCTCTCTCTCTCTCTCTCTCTCTCTCTCTCTCTCTCTCTCTCTCTCTCTCTCTCTCTCTCTCTCTCTCTCTCTCTCTCTCTCTCTCTCTCTCTCTCTCTCTCCATCTCTATCTCTCTCTCTCTCTCTCTCTCTCTCTCTCTCTCTCTCTCTCTCTCTCTCTCTCTCTCTCTCTCTCTCTCTCTCTCTCTCTCTCTCTCCGTCTCTCTCTCTCTCTCTCTCTCTCTCTCTCTCTCTCTCTCTCTCTCTCTCTCTCTCTCTCTCTCTCTCTCTCTCCCTCTCTCTCTCTCTCTCTCTCTCTCTCTCTCTTCCCCTCTCTCTCTCTCTCTCTCTCTCTCTCTCTCTCTCTCTCTCTCTCTCTCTCTCTCTCTCTCTCTCTCTCTCTCTCTCTCTCTCTCTCTCTCTCTCTCTCTCTCTCTCTCTCCCTCTCTCTCCCTCTCTCTCCCTCTCTCTCTCTCTCTCTCTCTCTCTCTCTCTCTCTCTCTCTCTCTCTCTCTCTCTCTCTCTCTCTCTCTCTCTCTCTCTCTTCTTTCACATTGTCTATCTCTCTCCTATTGTCTATCTCTTCCTTCACACAACGAGATATTGGTCCGCGACGGTCCGAAATGTTTCTCATCTTCTGATATGTGGCTTTGTCTTCATAATTGTCATGACAAGTAGATGTTTTCTCACCTGTCATGACAAGTAGATGTTTCCTCACCTGTCATGACAAGTAGATGTTTTCTCACCGGTCATGACAAGTAGATGAATTCCCAGGACACACACCAAGTAGATGTATCCCTGTGGGAATACCCTAGGGGTTTCCTCTGGGAAAATAACCTTATGGGGTTCCCTATGAGAAATACCCTGAGGTCCTAATGGGAAATTCCCAGGGGGGGGGGGGGGTTCCCTTGGGGAATACCTTTCGGGGTGGCAAGTAAACTCGCTTCCTTGATGAAGGTAAACCGTCAAACAACTGCTATAATCACGCTTAAGTCCATTAGAATATTTTAATACAATAGAAACATGATTCCTTTAATCATTTGGTCAATAAATAATTAGTATTAATAAAAAAATAGCTTATATATTATTTATTTGTTATTAAGAATTAATTAAGAATTATTAAATATAATTAATAATAATAATTAATAATAATTATTTAATAATATATAATATTTAATTATTAAAATTAAATAATTAATAAAAGCAGTACCATGTCCTTACAAGTGTTGCAGGGAACAAGCATATGCTGGTCTCAGGCTGTTAACACTGCCTCCCCCCCCCCCCCCCCCGCCCCCTCCCAATTAAAATGAGGTGATTCGTCATGTTTTAATTAGTAGACAAGTCATAAATTACCACATAAATTAACCCAGGTGTTCCGCCCGTTGAGGCGAGTTAAGACGCCACTGTTACCTTGCCGGCTGCCCTCTTGTGTCTCAGGAGTTATGGTGAGAGACAGCCGGCTGCCCTCTTGTGTCTCAGGAGTTATGGTGAGAGACAGCCGGCGGCCCTCTTGTGTCTCAGGAGTTATGGTGAGAGACAGCCGGCTGCCCTCTTGTGTCTCAGGAGTTATGGTGAGAGACAGCCGGCTGCCCTCTTGTGTCTCAGGAGTTATGGTGAGTGACAGCCGGCTGCCCACTTGTGTCTCAGGAGTTATGGTGAGAGACAGCCGGCGGCCCTCTTGTGTCTCAGGAGTTATGGTGAGAGACAGCCGGCTGCCCTCTTGTGTCTCAGGAGTTATGGTGAGTGACAGCCGGCTGCCCACTTGTGTCTCAGGAGTTATGGTGAGAGACAGCCGGCGGCCCTCTTGTGTCTCAGGAGTTATGGTGAGAGACAGCCGGCTGCCCTCATGTGTCTCAGGAGTTATGGTGAGAGACAGCCGGCTGCCCTCTTGTGTCTCAGGAGTTATGGTGAGAGACAGCCGGCGGCCCTCTTGTGTCTCAGGAGTTATGGTGAGAGACAGCCGGCTGCCCTCTTGTGTCTCAGGAGTTATGGTGAGAGACAGCCGGCTGCCCTCTTGTGTCTCAGGAGTTATGGTGAGAGACAGCCGGCTGCCCTCTTGTGTCTCAGGAGTTATGGTGAGAGACAGCCGGCGGCCCTCTTGTGTCTCATGAGTTATGGTGAGAGTCAGCCGGCGGCCGGGGTCTAGGAGCTGGAGCTCGATTTAGCAGGCCTCGCGAACGTGACCAGGCGCCAGATTCACAAAGCAGTTACGCAAGTACTTACGCATGTGAACATCTTTCCTCAATCTTTGGCGGCTTTGTTTACAATTATTAAACAGTTAATGAGCTCCGAAGCACCAGGAGGCTGTTTATAACAATAACAACAGTTGATTGGCAAGTTTTCATGCTTGTAAACTGTTAAATAAATGTAACTAAAGCCGTCAAAGATTGAGGAAAGATGTAGACGTTCGTAAGTACTTGCGTAAATGCTTCGTGAATCTTGCCTCAGATCTGCGGGGACAGGAAGAGACACAGTGTCACGAACGTGCGCACAAATCACTGTGGCGAGTGTTACACACACACACGGGGGGGGGGGGGGGGGGGGGGGGGGGGCGGGGGCGGGCGGGGGGGGGCGGTTGGGCGGGACTTGTGTGTACATAAATCAGGACCAACTTGGAATTAATTGGTCTTCCTACTTGTTTCATTCATCTCACTCAGTCTCTTTCACACACACACACGCATATGCGCGCGCGCACACACATACACTCACACACACTGTTACAAATGATATGAGTGGGGCTTCTATGGGGTACTGGTACTATTAAGGGGTATAGGTAGTTAGAAGACAGGAGTATCAAATATGGGAGAGCTAAAAGGCCCGGCCCCCAAAATAAACTATCCACAGTAGTAATAACTTGCTACAAGACCAAATATGTTAGTCTAAGGGTTGATCAATGCGCTCCCACACAGGAAGAAGGGATACTCTGTAATTCATGTACTTATTTATTAACCCGTTAACAACCCCCCATATACACTCACACCAATAACAATAATAATAATAACTTTACCACACTATCTTACGTTAAAAGCCTTGGTCCACGTAGGCAGGATACAAGGTTTACACTAATAACAAGCTAGGGTAAAGTACTACTGGATAAGCACTGAAGCTGGATGCAGCTTAGGGTAGTGAAACCACGTGGGACCCTAATACAAAACACAACACTTAGGGGTACCCAAACACTGGCAAAATACTATCCCCAGGTCTCCCCAATCGTTACTACCAGAGTAGGCACACTTACACCATATAATACTTAACTTAAGGGTACAGGAACTTCAGGTAAGGGAAATAAGTAAGAGGAGAAGGAAGGAGAGTAGGGATACAGCCACAGAGTAGGTCTTAACCTCACGCCACCAGCCAAGAGAAGACCGAGCTAGCCACCAGCTGCCTCCCTCATGTTGTGGTGCCGGGAGGAGCCTAATTGATCGTGCAGCTAAGCACATTAAAGATCTTCCCCTATGAAACGTATTGTTACTTTATGAATGATTAGAAAGTATTAGTAAGCAAAGTTGGTGCCTATGTTATTATTTAATAATCAACCCCCAGCTCAGTCTTTAAATGCTCTTTGAGAAACAATAATAGTCTTACGTCTGGCAGGGAAGATACAAACAATTGACATTCTAGATGCCCAACTGTACTACCAGAAAGTTTAATAGCTCAATTTTGACCTCTGGTTTCCACTGGAGAACCCAGGGTCGTAACACTCCTCCCCCCTTCAGAGAAAAAAAAATGTGACTACTAGAATAGTAGTCATATTTTTTTGTAAGAGTATACAGAGAACAAAAAGAAAAACATATGACAAAAACAAAAAATCAATCAAAAGCAATTTCTCTGCAAAAAAAAATACAAAGGAGTTCTCTGAAAGAAAAAAAAAAAAACATACACAAAAAAAATAAAAGAACAGGGAAGTAAATAAATTGGACACGGAATATTTAATGTCACAGGAGAACCTAAAAAAAAATAACTAAAGCATGACAGTTGGTAAATGGCTTTCTGTGGCTCAGATGAATGTTATTCAGGCAACCGGGACAGAGCGTCGGCTATCACGTTGAGTCTGCCCGGTAGGTGGGTAATGGAAAGATTGAAGTCCTGTAGGTACAACGCCCACCTGAGGATGCGTTTATTCTTACCCTTCATCTGAGTCAGGAAGACTAGTGGGTTATGGTCCGTGTACACTTCCACTATATTACCTGTGAGGTAAACTTCGAACTTTTTACATGTTAACACTAGCGCCAACGCCTCTTTTTCTACCACTGAATAATTGCGTTGCGCCTTGTCGAATTTCACAGAGTAATAATATACTGGGTGTTCCACCTGATCATCCCCAGTTTGCAACAACACTGCACCAGCACCCGAGTCAGACGCGTCAACATGAATTTTAAACGGTCGGTCGAACCTTGGACTAGCAAGCACTGGGGCGGAAGCTAAGATCAATTTCAAATTTTTAAATGCCTCTGCACAGTCTGATGACCACTTAAATTTAACGGCTTTCCGCAACAAGTCTGTGAGAGGAGTGGCAACACTGGAAAAGTTCTGACAAAAACGTCGATAGTACGCACACATACCGATAAATCTTTGAACGTCCTTTTTAGACTTTAGTACTGGATACTCCAGAATGGCACTGATTTTATCTTGCCGAGGTAACACTTTTCCTTGGCCCACTTCATAACCGAGGTACGTCACTGTGCCTTGGCCAAAATGACACTTTTTAGCATTTAAGGTAAGATTTGCCCTTTTCAAGATGGCAAACAACTGGCGTAACCTAGCTATGTGGTCAGCCCAATTACTGTCAAACAGCACGATATCATCTAAATGCGCCCGACAATTTGGCACCTTAGCGAGTAGAGAGTTCATGAGTCTCTGGAACGTGGCAGGGGCATTACGCAAGCCGAACGGTAACACTTGATACTCAAAAATACCCTCGGGTGTCACGAACGCGGTGAGCTGTTTAGCACGTTCAGTGAGTGGGATTTGATAATACCCCCTCGAGAGGTCGAATTTCGAAACGTACTTGGCATTTCCCAACTCGTCGATGCAGTCCTCGAGGAGGGGCAGCGGATAGGCATCCACAATGGTCACCTTGTTGAGCTGCCGATAGTCGGTGCATAATCGCCAGGAGCCGTCTGGTTTGGGGACCAAAAGGCAGGGCGAGCACCAAGAGCCCTGGCTCGGCCGGATGAGGCCGTGCTGGAGCAAGAAGTCGACCTCCTTCCGTACGATGGCCTTCTTTTCTGGACTCATCCGATAGGGTTGAAGGCGAATGGGAGTGTAGTCCGTCAACTCGACATCATGGCAAATGGCATCAGTCTGGGTCGGGACCTCCCCGAACAGACTGGAGAATTCATCAACCAACGACTGCACCTCTTCACGTTGGGCCATCTGCAAATGGGACAGTTCCTCCACAGCATTCACAGAACTAGAATTATTGAAAATGAGATTAGTTGGGTCCCCAGAACAATCATCCCCTCTCTCACTGGAAATGGAAACATTGGTTAGTGCAATGGGCCTGGGGCCCTGGAACTTCTTCAGTCGATTTACATGTATGAGCATTACCTGGTTACGTTTGTCAGAGTGCCTCACTTTGTACGTGAGGTCCCCAGTCTTTTCTGTCACAATGTAGGGGCCTTCGTACTTGTGGGACATAGTGTTCCCTAGTCGAGGCTTTAATACCAGGACAGGGTCGCCAGGCTGAAATACCCGTAACTTAGATTTAGCATCGTTACGTTCTTTCATCTTTTCTTGGGCCTTGCCAAGATACTTTAATGCAGCCGCCTTGCAGTCCTTGAGTCTCTGGTGGTGTTGCGCAAAGAAAGCCGAACCTTCGGTTAACGTTACGTTCCCTAACAGATTCTCCTGTAACATTTGCAAGGGTCCACGAACTTTATGGCCAAAGACTAACTCAAAAGGAGAGCAGCCCAGTGAACTTTGTAATCCCTCTCTAGCCGCAAACAAAACATACGGTAAATTCTCATCCCAGAAGGTGTGGGAACTCTCGCACGATGTCCTCAACATCTGCTTCAGAGTTAGATGGAAACGTTCAATTACCCCCTGACTCTGTGGATGGTATGGGCTGGAAACCTTATGAGTTATTCCATGTTCCTTACAAAATTGCTCGAAAACATCAGACTTAAAATTAGTACCATTGTCAGTTTGCACGACCCGAGGCAGTCCAAAAGTGGAAAAAAATTGCAACATACGAGCAACAACAGTTTTTGCTCGGATGTTCCTTACAGCAAAAGCCTCTGGGTAACGAGTAGTGATACACATCATCGTGATTAGGTAAATATTACCAGACTTAGTTCTAGGTAATGGTCCAACACAGTCCATTACCACATGAGAAAATGGTTCCTCTGGCACGACAATAGGCCTTAGAGGAGCTTTAGGTGGACTCTGGTTTGGTTTCCCAACCAGTTGACAAACAATACACGCATTACAAAATTTTGCCACATCGCTTTTCAGCTTGGGCCAGAAAAAATACTTTAAAATTTTGTGATACGTAATATTAATACCTTGATGTCCCCCCATAGGATCATCATGAGCAGCTGCCAAAACTCTTTCTCTATAGCAGGTCGGCAACATAACCTGGTGGACTACCTCCCACTCATTTGACAAGGGAGCACTCTGTGGTCTCCATTTTCTCATCAAAATCCGATCATTGTAGTAGTACCCAGTTGCTGCGTCTACAATTTCCTCCATAGAGACGGCTGTTTCATGACAATCTGCAAGAGTGGGGTCCGCTTTCTGTAACTCACTGAAGGAGGCATCCAGGCCTTGGTCAGATGCCATTGGCCGAGGCTCAACAGTGTTCTCCTCCACCTCCCCACTACTCTCGGTAGACGGCAGTGGCAGGCTCTCCACAATGTCCTCGGCCACGTCATCGAGTCGGGCCATGAATGTGTCCGCGAGGTCCACTTGGTTTTCACCACTCGGAAAGCTCCTCGTGACCTCGGGATTTACCACCTTGGCAAGCACAGGGCTGCCCTTACATTTAAGTCCCATAGACCTGGTCACCGCGCACGCAGGGTACACAACATTATCCTCTGCGGCGGGTGGATCCAGGCAAACCTTAGGGGTAGGCAACATAATAGGCAGTCTGGAGTCCCCTACCTTATCCCCTGCTAAATCATTACCAACTATTACATCAACATTAGGGAAAGGTAGGTATGAAGTGACTCCGACTGTACAAACACCCTTGTGGAAATCAGATTCCAGGGTAACCTTATGGAGGGGAACTGCCCGAGTATCACTAGTGACACCCTCGACCAGCACCACCTCTCCAGTGTCGAGAGTGTTGGCACCTTGCAATGCACTCTCTAAAATTAAAGTCTGGATGGCACCGGTGTCTCGGAAGATCACCACGTCCTTCCAGGAAGAACCCTCAGACAAAAGTAGTCTCCCTTTCGATAAGAATGGGGTAAGCAAGTCCAACCACTGTGGGTTGGAGGTCTTACTCCCTAACCCTTCTGAAAGCCTCAAGCCCTGTGTCACAACTAGAGCATTGGGTCTTTTTTCAGGGTGCAGTTGCCAACAACGGCTAATAGTGTGGTTTGGACGATTACAGTGACCACAAAAACGTCGGGGAGAAGAGACATTACTAACAGAATTACCCTTCGGTTCACCTTTAGGTGCCGTTGGGCTAGACACTTTAACAGGGTTAGTTATGTCTGAAACAGAAGGTGCATTAGGTAAAGGGTTAGAATGAGCTGGTCTGGACTGGCTGTGGGTATAAGGTTTGCTACTCTGTGGGGTATAATTATTTTTATTGGGCCTTTTGCCCGCCAATTGGTAGTTTTCTGCCAACTTGGCCAAATCCCCTATTTTAGAATTTAACTCTATCCTTCCTCTAATATACTGTGAAACATTCTCTGGCATCATATTTATAA
>NC_091198.1:23966447-24080086 GCF_040958095.1 Procambarus clarkii
AACATTGAAGTGGAATTGTAACACATTTAGTATAGCATGTGTTGCTATCATGTGCAACAGATGGCGCTGTTTTTAAAACAAAACATGTTTTTACCTGCCACAGGTGTGGCATCTATATAGTAGGTGTATAAAATTATGTGCATATTCGAATAGAATGTTGAGTCAAAATTTCAAAGCAATAGGTGAAGAACTTTTGGAGATAACAGTGTGTGTTGCTTTTATGTCCAAAAAATGGCGCTGTTTTTTTTTCAAAAAATCATGTTGTTTTTCCTGTCACAGGTGATGCATGTATATAGTAGGTATATAAAAACACGCGCCTTTTCGAATGCAACGTTGTGTCAAAATTTCAGAGCAATCGGTAAAGAGGTTTCAAAGATTTCCCTCACATGAAAAACACAGCTTTAAAAAAAAAAACATTTTTTTTTTCATCACAAAAAACATCTATATAGTCTGTATATAAAATCCCGCTCGGATGCGAATGGAACGTTGTGTGAACATTTCAAAGCAATCGGTGAAGAACTTTTGGAGATTAGAGATTTTGAATAAACGAACATTTCCATATATATATATATATATATATATATATATATATATATATATATATATATATATATATATATATATATATATAAATATATATATATATATATATATATATATGTCGTACCTAGTAGCCAGAATGCACTTCTCGGCCTACTATGCAAGGCCCGATTTGCCTAATAAGCCAAGTTTTCCTGAATTAATAGATTTTCTCTAATTTTTTTCTTATGAAATGATAAAGCTACCCATTTCATTATGTATGAGGTCAATTTTTTTTTATTGGAGTTAAAACTAACGTAGATATATGACTGAACCTAACCAACCCTACCTAACCTAACCTAACCTATCTCTATAGGTTAGGTTAGGTTAGGTAGCCGAAAAACAATTAATTCATGAAAACTTGGCTTATTAGGCAAATTGGGCGTTGCATAGTAGGCTGAGAAGTGCGTTCTGGCTATTAGGTACGACATATATATATATATATATATATATATATATATATATATATATATATATATATATATATATATATATATATATATATATATATATATATATATAATAGCAGTACCCGGCCACGCGTTGGTGAGCCACAGCAACCATCCCTGTCCCCCAGTCCTCCCCACCATTCCCCACTCCAGCGTCCCCTCGTCTTCCCCACTCCATCATCACCTCTTCCTTCCCACCACGCCACACTCCCCTGTCACTTTGTCCTCCCCACCATTCTCCAATCCCCTATCCCCTTGTCCCCACTACCCGAAACTCCCCTGTCCCCTCGTCCTTCCCCACCATTACTCCTTGTCCCCCTCATCCTTTCCACCATCTCTCACTTCCGTCCCCTCGTCATCCCCACCATTCCCCACGCCCTCATCCGATGCCTTCCCAAATGGTCTGATGTTCCCATCAGAAAATTGGGAACACCAAGTGATCTGATGTTCCCATCAATGAAATATAAGAAAAACAGTTAAAAAATTAAATGAAAATATGAAAAAATAAAAAAATAAGCCATACTCACGAAATGAACAATGTGGAAATCGGTATAGAAATCTATGAAAATTCAATTTATCAATGAAATTGGAAACATTGAAATAGAATCGTAACATATATGGTATAGCGTGAGTTGCTCTTACGTGCAACAGAAGGCGCGTTTTTTTTTAAATGCATATTTTTACCTGTCACAGGTGTAGCATCTATACTTATACAAACGAAATGAACGGTATGGTATAGCTCAGTTATAATGTTATGTCACACAAAATAATTAAATCAAAATGAAAATAAGTCGAAAAGTATGAAAATTTAATTTGTCAATGCAGTGGAAGACATTGAAATGGAATTGTAACATATTTAGGATAGTGTGTGTGGCTACAGATTCGAGAACCGCCATTGAAACCTTGCAACAAGAACACATATGTGATAACATCCATCTGATCACAAATGTCTTATCATTCATGCACGCACTCAAACGACAAGGCCGACGGGTACTTATCAACTGGGTGCCAAGTCATGTGGGACAAATAGGAAATGACATTGCAGACGAAGCTGCAAAACTTGCTACTAAGAGGAGAAATGTAGACATTTACATACCACAGAGTCTATCCCAGATGAAGAAAGTAATTCGACACAGATGATTAGATGGCAAAAGATGTACAGTGACCACAACACAGCAGTTGCAACATCAGGATCTGCGGGTTGGTACAAGAATTCAACCAACTACGAACCACTTAGTTTGATGAAAGGGAGCAGCAGAACAACAGAAGTACACTTACATCACATCAGGCTTGGATACCCATGTGCATGGGAAATAGGCTTACAGGTTCCGGAAGATGAGAGGAAATGTCAACACTGTGGAGAAATGCCCGACAGACCACTGGAACATTATCTAACACAGTGCACAGTTACAAACCCGTTAAGATTTCAACTTAGATTCAACAGAGCAGAGGAAGTTGTTAAACACATATGGCAAAATCTTCCTGAAGCGACCATACGAGTCATAAATACTCATACTCCGCCCAAGTAAAACAGAAACAAGCAACACTTAGTGGGCCAGCCAGAGGCTTAGGTCCCGCGCAGGATTATCCCTGCAAAAAAAAAAAAAAAAAAGTGTGTGTGGCTCATACGTACCAACAGATGGCACTATTTTGAAAAAAAATTGAATATTTTTACCTGTCACAGGTGTGGCATTTATACTTATACTTATGAAATGAACGGTATGATAAACAACACAGCTCAATTCCAACACAATGTCACACAAAATAATTCAATACAAATTAAAATAAGTCGAAATCTATGAAAATTAAATTTATCAATGCAATCGGAAACAATGAAATGGAATTCATAACGTATTTAGTACTGCAAGTGTGTTGCTATTACGTACCAACAGATGGCGCTGTTTAAAAAAAAAACGTTTTATCTGTCACAGGTGTGGCATCCATATAGTAGGTATATAAAAACATGTGCATATTCGAATGAAACGTTGTGTCAGAATTTCAAAGCAATCGGTGAAGAACTTTCGGAGATAACAGCATGTGTTGCTCTGCCGTCCAACAGATGGCTCTGTTTTTCCAAAAAAAGCATGTTTTTTTTCCTGTCATAGGTGACGCATGTATATAATAGGTATATAAAAATACGTGCCTATTCGAATGCAACGTTGTGTCAAAATTTCAAAGCAATCGGTAAAGTGGTTTCGAAGATTTCGCTCAAATGAAAAACACATGAAAAAACAGTTTTTCATAAAAGCATATTTTTCCCGTCACAGACGTAACATCTATATAATATGTATATAAAAACCCTCTCGGGTGCGAATGGAACGTTCTGTGAAAATTTCAAAGTAATCAGTGAAGAACTTTCGGAGATTAGCGATTTTGAACAAACGAACATTTCCATTTTTATTCATTATATATATATATATATATATATATATATATATATATATATATATATATATATATATATATATATATATATATATGCGAACAAGCCTGAATGGTCCCCAGGACTATATGCGACTGAAAACTCACACCCCAGAAGTGACTCGAACCCATACTGCCAGGAGCAACGCAACTGGTATCTACAGGATGCCTTAATCCGCTTGACCATCACGCCCGGACATAAGGAAGTGATAGCCGAAGCTATTTGAACCACTTCCCCGCTGGCACTCAGATGGTAATCTTGGGCATAGCATTTTATCAAATCACCTCATTCTTTGGGGCATACGTGAGGAACACAAATGCGAACAAGCCTGAATGGTCCCCAGGACTATATGCGACTGAAAACTCACACCCAAGAAGTGACTCGAACCCATAATGCCAGGAGCAACGCAACTGGTATCTACAGGACGCCTTAATCCGCTTGACCATCATGACCGGACATGTGTCCGGTCGTGTGAGTTTTCAGTCGCATATAGTCCTGGGGACCATATTCATACTCAGTTATACTATACTTTTACTCAGACCATACTCAGTTATTCTATATTTTTATTTTCCTCTTGTTCATAAATGTAATTTTTCCAAGCCTCTTAAACACAAATATAAATAATTCTCGGCAATTAAAATATATTGACTTTGCCGGTAAGCCTAAGTGTTTACGTCTGACACTGCCCCTCTTTACAGGTTCCAGTTCTCTGCAATAATCATCTCCATGACCAAATTAAGATGAAAATTCTATTAACTCAGAATGGAAGCCGTCGGACGATCATTTAGCGTGAGGCTTTCTCTGTGATTACACTCCGGTGGTGCAACTGCTCGGACATGTGGGACGATGCTAACAATTGCTTTGTGGTTTGTTTATATGTAATCATTGAAGCGAGGGAGTCCGAATAACCTCAAATGTAGATGTGTCAAAGCCACAGAGACTTGGTAATGAATACGTCAATAGACTGAAGGTTAGGAGGCGGGACCCAAGGGTTGAAATTCTACCCCAACAACGTAATTAGATAAGGACATATCCAGGGACCTGAAAGAATTCGAGATTAATGCTATACCAACCAGGTCCTGGCTGCTCACAGTAGGGAGGGAGGGTCACGAGTACCTAACTGCTACTCAACTGAAAGCTTGAACTTTCCCAGGAGAAGTTTGGGGTATTTGGTAGCACTCCAAGTTATCACACGACACTGATGAAGGTCAGCTCTGGTGGTGGATGGTCCGGATGGTTCCTGTTACTGGTGGTGGATGGTCTAGATGGTCCCTGTCACTGGTGGTGGATGGTCCAGATGGTCCCTGTCACTGGTGGTGGATGGTCCAGATGGTCCCTGTCACTGGTGGTGGATGGTCCAGATGGTTCCTGTTACTGGTGGTGGATGGTCCAGATGGTTCCTGTTACTGGTGGTGGATGGTCCAGATGGTTCCTGTTACTGGTGGTGGATGGTCCAGATGGTTCCTGTTACTGGTGGTGGATGGTCCAGATGGTTCCTGTTACTGGTGGTGGATGGTCCAGATGGTTCATGTTACTGGTGGTGGATGGTCCAGATGGTTCCTGTTACTGGTGGTGGATGGTCCAGATGGTTCCTGTTACTGGTGGTGGATGGTCCAGATGGTTCCTGTTACTGGTGGTGGATGGTCCAGATGGTTCCTGTTACTGGTGGTGGATGGTCCAGATGGTTCCTGTTACTGGTGGTGGATGGTCCAGATGGTCCCTGTCACTGGTGGTGGATGGTCCAGATGGTCCCTGTCACTGGTGGTGGATGGTCCAGATGGTCCCTGTCACTGGTGGTGGATGGTCCAGATGGTCCCTGTCACTGGTGGTGGATGGTCCAGATGGTCCCTGTCACTGGTGGTGGATGGTCTAGATGGTCCCTGTCACTGGTGGTGGTACTTTGACTGTTAGAGCAGCATAGTTGCCTGTGACTGTTAGAGCAGCATAGTTGCCTGTGACTGTTAGAGCAGCATAGTTACCTGTGACTGTTAGAGCAGCATAGTTGCCTGTGACTGTTAGAGCAGCATAGTTACCTGTGACTGTTAGAGCAGCATAGTTGCCTGTGACTGTTAGGGCAGCATAGTTACCTGTGACTGTTAGAGCAGCATAGTTGCCTGTGACTGTTAGGGCAGCATAGTTGCCTGTGACTGTTAGAGAAGCATAGTTACCTGTGACTGTTAGAGCAGCATAGTTGCCTGTGACTGTTAGGGCAGCATGGGGGTAATTACATTACTCACACATAACTAGCCAGGACCACTAGAGAACACATTGTTTACAGTGACTCCCGCCATAATAGTGAGGACACGAGACCATTACATTCCCCAACGACAAGTTCACTATTAGTGTCGCGTCTCTCCCGCTTGTGTCAGAGTGTAATAGTGTGGGATGGTGCAGGTGCTCTGAGGGGCGACAATCCTCTTTCCCCTCGGCGTAACTTTGTACCAAACAGCACTTGGGGGCTTAGAGTCTTGTTTGTTCCATTTGTGAAGTTGATAGATTGTCAATTATCAAAGTTAATTATTGGCTTGATGACGGGGAGGACTGTACCTCCCTTCTCCTTCTTCCAGAGCTTCTCCCCTCTCCACCAGTCACTGTTTCATCCACCAGGTGGTGCGTGGGTCATCCACAAGGCAGTGTCTCGTTGACCAGGACGTGTCTCATCCATCAGGCAGTGAGAGTTTATCATCCACCAAACAATGAGAGACGATCATCCACCAGAGAGTGTCATCCAACCGTCATCCACCAACCGGGTGGGGGGGGGGAGGACCATGGCCAGGGAGGAAGCCTGAGGTGGACGAGGGTCGTAATTATTGACCAGATTGTGATTGAGGTTTTTATTAAAATTTTTGGCTCTCATTCTATTTTGAGGTGGCGTGACGGTCTCAGGCCGGGAGGAGGAGTTTTGGGGCGGCGCTCCCTCTCACCTAGCAAGACGGAAATAAAAGATAGAACAAAGGAGAGAGACAGAAAGAGAGAGACAGACAGACAGACAGAGAGAACTATGCCATATCTGTCAATACCTCACTATTTCGTGACTAGAGATAGAACAGAGAGGAATGTGTTTGCTGTGTACTTTAACACTTCACAATTGACAGGAGTTTAACTAGGAATAAACCGTCAGCAGTTCTATACTTGTGTATGAAACACAGACCAGCTCAGAGTTGAAGAACAACTCACTCAGTTACTAATGAAGGAAGCGTCTCCACATAGCAAGAGTGACGTTACAAGTCTGTGAAACATCCATCATCACTCTCTTCCCTCCAAACACACACCGAAACTACGACGTTGGTACAACGTTCGAACAAGTTTTAACACCACCTAACCAGTTATAACAACCAATATATCAAGTTGTAACAACGTTCCAATACGTCATAAACACATTAAGCCAAGTTGTAACAACTTTATTACAAGTTGTTACAAGCGGAAAATAGAGACAGTTTCGGTTTGTGTTTCCAGGGTTCAGAGACAATTTGATGGATTTCCTCCCTCCATAGTGTCTCCTTGTCATGGTGAGGGTTGCCTGCCCCTCTTTGGTAGTTGTACGTGCGAAAGGGCACAAACGTAGGGGCCTTGAGTGTCAACGGACCACCTGCTGCAGGGGTCACCGTGAGGAGCTGCCCCAAGTGGATGTTTGGGTGTCCAGGCCGGGGCGAAAGGGAGAATGGGGTCTTTGTACCAGTGTGGGAGAATGGATGAGGCAGGAGGACTCACTCTGTTAAAAAGGGGGAGCACCGCTTGGGACGACGCACCCCTTCCTGCACGGGCCCGCGCTCGACCTCCCTAGTAGATAGTATTATTTTGTTCTAGGCTCCAGACTTTTAGAACTGATGCTGCATGGAAACTGAACCGACCACTCTTACCCAGGATCGTAGGGCGGGTGATCAAGTCCCTGAGTCGGACTGTGATGGAAGACTGGGTTCTGTAGCCCCCTCTACATTGGGCCCAGACCAAGCTCCTCCTTTGACCCTCCCGACTATCCCCCTCTGCTCCCCTCCCTCCTCAGTGGTAGGGTTGAGCCCCAAGCCCCCCAATGGTGACCACTTCTTTACCTGGAGCGGCTTCATCTCTCATTGTGACAACTGCGCCTTTTACCCCTTCTCGGCGCCAACCCCCCCCCCCCCCCACAAACGCACTCACACGATTCCTTCCAGTGCTAATACGTTCCACGCCTTGCTTGGACCTTCTACATGGACTAAACACTTTGATCTCAACTATCTGGAATCTACACTTCCTGACGATTTCTTCCTCCATAAACACCTCGTTGATTCGGTGGATGCCTCTGTAACTTTTAACCTCACCCGTTTTGGTACATGTGTCGTTGCTGCTCCTTCTCAGGGTGCAGCTGCCCAATTAGCCGCATTGTCCTAACAGCGACACCCCTGTAAGGGTCTCCAAAAATGCCCGGTTAAATGCCAGTATTAGCACTGTTTTCCTCCTGCACCATGTTGTGACTGGTGTTAGGAACCTGAAAAACTGCCACATATTCTTGAAGCCCAAGACCAATCTGTCCTCCAGGTTGATATGTTCACTTGACCCCTTCGTCGTCGCCAACCTCTTGGAGTTGTGAAAATCACTTTTGATAGTAGTACCCTTCTTCCTTCTATAATTCTTGTTGGTGCCAGATGCTCCATTCAGGAGTGCATTCCCTCTCTTAGACTTTGCCATAAGTGCTGGAAATTTGGGCATGGTGCCCTCAAATGCACAAGTGCAGCGTCTCTATGCCCCATGTGTGGGACTTGGGTCACTCTAAGACGGAGTGGTCTTCCCAGGCTCGCTGCCTCAATTCCGGTGACGTCTACCCCACCTTCTCCCGTGCGTGTTTACACTACAAATTTGAGGAAGGCGTCCTTAATTTGAAGCACCGCTTGCCTCGCTAAGTCCGCCGTCTCTCCTCTTTCGCTAGCATAGTTTATGCTCGTGTGTTGCGTTCCACCTCTCCTCGCCCTTCCCTTCTTTCTCAGTCTCAACCGTTTCCAGGTCTTGGACGCGGACACGTTCACCGACCCCTGCTCCTATACGTTCTGAACCACGGGGTCCTCTTCATGATTCTCCATCTGGTGTTTCCCTCTTTCCTTCCCAGTCTTCCATATCTCCTGTATCTTCTTTCCCATCTTCCCCCGATCCTTTTCCCCAGCCCTCCTCTCTGTCTCTTGGCCCTCCAGGCCTCTTGTCTTTCTAGGCTGTTGTCCATCATCCTCCCAGCAATCTTCATGTTGATCGCTCCCGTTCTTCTTCCTCCTGTTGAGACTATGGAGATTGTCGCCCAGTACCTTGTTGCTGGCACACCTGTCTCTTTGAGTCAGAAGCATAAGCCTGGCTCCTCTCCTTCTTCCTCTCCGGTTGGTAGGAAGGCATCGCTTTCTTCCCCACCCTCTGACTCTATCACTATGTCCCCTCCCATTTCGGTGGTCGGGCCCCCCTGTCCCAGCTATGGAAGTTCCTTTAGCCCCTGATTCTCTCTCAGTTGCGACCCTTACTGAGGTGCGCCCCCCTGATTCTGCTCCCCCCCCTACCCCCTGATTCCCATGACCGCCCCTCTCCATTACCTCCTTTCGCTCCGGTCCGTGTCCGTCCGCCTCTGGTCCATCCTCCCGCTCCCTTGACTCCATCGTCCTTCCTAAATTTACCTTGTCCCCTAACTCTGATTTCACTGATCCTGATCCAGATCTTCATTAATATGCTGTGTTCTTCTTTGCCTTTGTCTTTTCATTGTTCTCTGTTGCTGTTCTCTCTTTTTTGACCACGTCTATTCTTCAAAGGAATATTCGTGGATTTTATGCCAACTTCTATGAACTCCAACTTCTGATTACACAGTTTTCATCACTTTGTGTCTGTCTCAAGGAGCCGATGCTTGGTGCTCGTCCTGGTCACTTTCGTGGTTATTCCTCTATCTCCTCCACGGCTTTTGCTGGGGCTCATAACTACTGCTTTCTTGATTCGTACTGGTGTTCCATTCGTCCCATACTTTTTCAGTGCCCCATCCACTGTTCTGCAGCCCGTATCTTTGTGAGTAAATGGTATACGGTCTGTTCCATTTATCTTCCCACAAATGTCCCGCTTTCTCTTCCAGATCTTAAGCACTTGTTGGACTCCTTACCAGACTTTGTGCTCTTATTGGGTGATTTCAACTGTAGGCACACCATCTGGGGAGATGTTCTGACAAGCACCCGGGGCCGCCTTCTCGCACCATTTGTTCGAACAACAGAGAGAGAGACGCTGCCAGCAGTCAACAACAGAGGAGAGAGACGTTGCCAGCAGTCAACAAGAGAGGAGAGAGACGTTGCCAGCAGTCAACAAGAGAGGAGAGAGACGTTGCCAGCAGTCAACAAGAGAATAGGGAGACGCTGCCAGCAGTCAACAACAGAGGAGAGAGACGCTGCCAGCAGTCAACAACAGAGGAGAGAGACGTTGCCAGCAGTCAACAAGAGAATAGGGAGACGCTGCCAGCAGTCAACAACAGAGGAGAGAGACGTTGCCAGCAGTCAACAAGAGAGGAGAGAGACGTTGCCAGCAGTCAACAACAGAGGAGAGAGACGCTGCCAGCAGTCAACAACAGAGGAGAGAGACGCTGCCAGCAGTCAACAAGAGAGGAGATAGACGTTGCCAGCAGTCAACAAGAGAATAGGGAGACGCTGCCAGCAGTCAACAACAGAGGAGAGAGACGCTGCCAGCAGTCAACAAGAGAGGAGATAGACGTTGCCAGCAGTCAACAACAGAGGAGAGAGACGCTGCCAGCAGTCAACAAGAGAGGAGATAGACGTTGCCAGCAGTCAACAAGAGAATAGGGAGACGTTGCCAGCAGTCAACAAGAGAGGAGAGAGACGCTGCCAGTAGTCAACAACAGAGGAGAGAGACGCTGCCAGTAGTCAACAAGAGAGGAGAGAGACGCTGCCAGCAGTCAACAAGAGAGGAGAGAGACGCTGCCAGCAGTCAACAAGAGAGGAGAGAGACGTTGCCAGCAGTCAACAAGAGAGGAGAGAGACGTTGCCAGCAGTCAACAAGAGAGGAGAGAGACGCTGCCAGCAGTCAACAAGAGAGGAGAGAGACGCTGCCAGTAGTCAACAAGAGAGGAGAGAGACGCTGCCAGCAGTCAACAAGAGAGGAGAGAGACGCTGCCAGCAGTCAACAACAGAGGAGAGAGACGCTGCCAGCAGTCAACAAGAGAGGAGAGAGACGTTGCCAGCAGTCAACAAGAGAAGAGGGAGACGTTGCCAGCAGTCAACAAGAGAGGAGAGAGACGCTGCCAGCAGTCAACAAGAGAGGAGAGAGACGTTGCCAGCAGTCAACAACAGAGGAGAGAGACGCTGCCAGCAGTCAACAACAGAGGAGAGAGACGTTGCCAGCAGTCAACAAGAGAGGAGAGAGACGTTGCCAGCAGTCAACAAGAGAATAGGGAGACGCTGCCAGCAGTCAACAAGAGAGGAGAGAGACGCTGCCAGCAGTCAACAAGAGAGGAGAGAGACGCTGCCAGCAGTCAACAAGAGAGGAGAGAGACGTTGCCAGCAGTCAACAAGAGAGGAGAGAGACGTTGCCAGCAGTCAACAAGAGAGGAGAGAGACGCTGCCAGCAGTCAACAAGAGAGGAGAGAGACGCTGCCAGTAGTCAACAAGAGAGGAGAGAGACGCTGCCAGTAGTCAACAAGAGAGGAGAGAGACGCTGCCAGTAGTCAACAAGAGAAGAGGGAGACGTTGCCAGCAGTCAACAAGAGAAGAGGGAGACGTTGCCAGCAGTCAACAACAGAGGAGAGAGACGTTGCCAGCAGTCAACAAGAGAAGAGGGAGACGTTGCCAGCAGTCAACAACAGAGGAGAGAGACGTTGCCAGCAGTCAACAAGAGAAGAGGGAGACGTTGCCAGCAGTCAACAAGAGAGGAGAGAGACGTTGCCAGCAGTCAACAAAAGACTGATGTGCGTCTTAATATTTCTTGAGTATATATTATAGAGTTGTGGCAAGTTTAGTGAGACTGAAGGTGGGTAAATACTCACGGTGATGAGTAAGGCGAGTCAGAGGCAGGCGCCGTGATACACGAAACTGTTGGTGTTGGTCTGGTTGGATTCCTGCAGGCTGTGTGTCTGTTTACGATGTCAGCTGTGTGTGTCTGTTTACACTGACAGCTGTGGCTGTCTTTGTTTACACTGACAGCTGTGGCTGTCTTTGTTTACACTGACAGCTGTGGTTGTCCTTGTTTACATTGACAGCTGCAGAAGTCTGTGGTATACATCATTCACACAGTGGAACCTAATCATTCTAATCATGTATCATACAGGGACATATTCCTGGTGCAGACCAATTAATATGGATAATGCTCCTAATAGAGTCATAATATCCTTGAGCTGTGAGGTTTGGTATTAGTGAGGATGATACCTCACCTGTGAGGTATTAGAGAGGGTGCTACCTCACCTGTGAGGTATTAGTGAGGATGATACCTCACCTGTGAGGTATTAGTGAGGATAATACCTCACCTGTGAAGTATTAGTGAGGAGAAAGCTTGGTCCGTGTGGCTAGGTGGGACTTGGATGGGATGTGAGGATAGTGAGCTGGGATGTGAGGCCAAGGAGCGGGGATGTGAGGCCAAGGAGCTGGGATGTGAGGCCAAGGAGCTGGGATGTGAGGCCAAGGAGCTGGGATGTGGGGCCAAGGAGCTGGGATGTGAGGCCAAGGAGCTGGGATGTGAGGCCAAGGAGCTGGGATGTGTGGCCAAGGAGCTGGGATGTGTGGCCAAGGAGCTGGGATGTGAGGCCAAGGAGCTGGGATGTGTGGCCAAGGAGCTGGGATGTGTGGCCAAGGAGCTGGGATGTGTGGCCAAGGAGCTGGGATGTGAGGCCAAGGAGCTGGGATGTGTGGCCAAGGAGCTGAGATGTGAGGCCAAGGAGCTGGGATGTGTGGCCAAGGAGCTGAGATGTGAGGCCAAGGAGCTGGGATGTGTGGCCAAGGAGCTGAGATGTGAGGCCAAGGAGCTGGGATGTGTGGCCATTTTAGAGTGAAGTCACTTTAAGGTAACTAATTATAAAGGTCAAGATCTAATTATCAAGGTTAAGATACTTATTCGAGAATCTATGAATAAGTGTTAAGATGAGTAATTGCTTCAAAAGGTGAGTAATTGCTTCAGAAGATGAGTAATTGCTTCAGAAGATGAGTAATTGCATCAGAAGATGAGTAATTGCTTCAAAAGATGAGTAATTGCATCAGAAGATGAGTAATTGCTTCAAAAGATGAGTAATTGCTTCAGAAGATGAGTAATTGCTTCAGAAGATGAGTAATTGCTTCAGAAGATGAGTAATTGCATCAGAAGATGAGTAATTGCTTCAGAAGATGAGTAATTGCATCAGAAGATGAGTAATTGCTTCAGAAGATGAGTAATTGCTTCAGAAGATGAGTAATTGCATCAGAAGATGAGTAATTGCTTCAGAAGATGAGTAATTGCATCAGAAGATGAGTAATTCAATCAGAATATAAGTAATTACTTCACGAGATGAGTAATTGCTTCAAAAGAATTATGTCTTATACTTGTTAGATTTAAAACTAACGATTTAGAACAGGGAAAATAATTGAAATACTTAACGACGACCTCGTGGAATAGGTCCGTGGTGGTCCGTGGTGCTGGAGTGTGGTGGTCCGTGGTGCTGGAGTGTGGTGGTGGTCCGTGGTGCTGGAGTGTGGTGGTCCGTGGTGCTGGAGTGTGGTGGTGGTGGTCCGTGGTGCTGGAGTGTGGTGGTCCGTGGTGCTGGAGTGTGGTGGTGGTGGTCCGTGGTGCTGGAGTGTGGTGGTGGTGGTGGTCCGTGGTGCTGGAGTGTGGTGGTCCGTGGTGCTGGAGTGTGGTGGTCCGTGGTGCTGGAGTGTGGTGGTGGTGGTCCGTGGTGCTGGAGTGTGGTGGTGGTCCGTGGTGCTGGAGTGTGGTGGTCCGTGGTGCTGGAGTGTGGTGGTCCGTGGTGCTGGAGTGTGGTGGTCCGTGGTGCTGGAGTGTGGTGGTCCGTGGTGCTGGAGTGTGGTGGTGGTGGTGGTCCGTGGTGCTGGAGTGTGGTGGTCCGTGGTGCTGGAGTGTGGTGGTCCGTGGTGCTGGAGTGTGGTGGTCCGTGGTGCTGGAGTGTGGTGGTCCGTGGTGCTGGAGTGTGGTGGTGGTGGTGGTCCGTGGTGCTGGAGTGTGGTGGTCCGTGGTGCTGGAGTGTGGTGGTCCGTGGTGCTGGAGTGTGGTGGTCCGTGGTGCTGGAGTGTGGTGGTCCGTGGTGCTGGAGTGTGGTGGTGGTGGTCCGTGGTGCTGGAGTGTGGTGGTGGTGGTGGTCCGTGGTGCTAGAGTGTGGTGGTGGTGGTCCGTGGTGCTGGAGTGTGGTGGTGGTGGTGGTCCGTGGTGCTGGAGTGTGGTGGTGGTCCGTGGTGCTGGAGTGTGGTGGTGGTGGTCCGTGGTGCTGGAGTGTGGTGGTGGTGGTGGTCCGTGGTGCTGGAGTGTGGTGGTGGTGGTCCGTGGTGCTGGAGTGTGGTGGTGGTGGTGGTCCGTGGTGCTGGAGTGTGGTGGTGGTGGTCCGTGGTGCTGGAGTGTGGTGGTGGTCCGTGGTGCTGGAGTGTGGTGGTGGTCCGTGGTGCTGGAGTGTGGTGGTGGTGGTCCGTGGTGCTGGAGTGTGGTGGTGGTGGTCCGTGGTGCTGGAGTGTGGTGGTGGTGGTCCGTGGTGCTGGAGTGTGGTGGTGGTCCGTGGTGCTGGAGTGTGGTGGTGGTGGTCCGTGGTGCTGGAGTGTGGTGGTGGTCCGTGGTGCTGGAGTGTGGTGGTCCGTGGTGCTGGAGTGTGGTGGTCCGTGGTGCTGGAGTGTGGTGGTGGTGGTCCGTGGTGTTGGAGTGTGGTGGTGATGGTCCGTGGTGCTGGAGTGTGGTGGTGGTGGTCCGTGGTGCTGGAGTGTGGTGGTGATGGTCCGTGTTGCTGGAGTGTGGTGGTGGTGGTCCGTGGTGCTGGAGTGTGGTGGTGGTGGTCCGTGGTGCTGGAGTGTGGTGGTGTTGGTGGTCCGTGGTCCTGAAAAGTGATCCGGAAGCACCACAGAAAAGCCCGCGTCCTCTAACAGCCCGACTCAGCCCGCCACTCTCACGCAAACTAATACCAAAAATCGAAATCTATAGTCCCCGAGCAGTGGTCCCCCGAGGAGGCGTGTGTGAGCGAGGCCGGAGACACGTCATGTCTCTCCGCCACACTGGCTGCTACTGGCACACTTGCCAATCTCCAAGTGCCATCAAATTCCTGGGATAAAGCCTTTATAAAGATTCAACTCAAGCTATTGCTGTGGCTGGGCTCGCAAGCAGGAGCGTTGAGAACCGTGGCGAAGGTTCTGGAAGTGGCATCAGGCGAGACAAAGGCACTCTTGGGGGGGGAGGGTAAGTCATCAAAAGTGGCGAGTAGTGGCTTTTGATGCACAGCTCCACGAAATTCTGCCGATAGTTCTCTTACGCAGAGAAATTTGAATAGCTTCTAGAATCAACATATCCTAATTCTTTCCTCAGATCTTCGTCGAATCTTTTATTCTGGCTTTGAAACCCTTCCCGCTGAGGACACGGAGAAAACGTAGATGGTCACAGAACGTTCAAAACCAAAGAAACCTTTAAAACACACACATTACATATATATATATATATATATATATATATATATATATATATATATATATATATATATATATATATATATATATATATATATATATATATATATATATATATTAGTATATTTTGGTAGCAGTCTTTCCTGTAGACATATTTTATTAAATATGACCGAAAAAGTAAGATTAATAATTCTAACACGAATTTTCTCAATCTTTCGTACATTATGCTTCACTGTTGGAGGTAAATCAAAAATCACTTCTCCAAAATTCATTTTTATTTCTAGTCTGACGCGACACGGGCGCGTTTCGTAAAACTTATTACATTTTCAAAGACTTCACAAATACACAACTGATTAGAACTTGCATTTCCCTGATTTTATATCTACATTTGAGTGAGGTGGGAAGGGTGATGTGGCATTACATTTGAGTGAGGTGGGAAGGATGATGTGGCATTAGAGGATATTAATAGGGTATTAAAAGTATCAACACAAGACAGAACACGAAACAATGGATATTGAATAGAAGTGTTTGTAGAAAGCCTATTGGTCCATATTTCTTGATGCTTCTATATTGGAGCGGAGTCTTGAGGTGGGTAGAATATAGTTGTGCAATAATTGGCTGTTGATTGCTGGTGTTGACTTCTTGATGTGTAGTGCCTCGCAAACGTCAAGCCGCCTGCTATCGCTGTATCTATCGATGATTTCTGTGTTGTTTACTAGGATTTCTCTGGCGATGGTTTGGTTATGGGAAGAGATTATATGTTCCTTAATGGAACCCTGTTGTTTATGCATCGTTAAACGCCTAGAAAGAGATGTTGTTGTCTTGCCTATATACTGGGTTTTTTGGAGCTTACAATCCCCAAGTGGGCATTTGAAGGCATAGACGACGTTAGTCTCTTTTAAAGCGTTCTGTTTCGTGTCTGGAGAGTTTCTCATGAGTAGGCTGGCCGTTTTTCTGGTTTTATAGTAAATCGTCAGTTGTATCCTCTGATTTTTGTCTGTAGGGATAACGTTTCTATTAACAATATCTTTCAGGACCCTTTCCTCTGTTTTATGAGCTGTGGAAAAGAAGTTCCTGTAAAATAGTCTAATAGGGGGTATAGGTGTTGTGTTAGTTGTCTCTTCGGAGGTTGCATGGCTTTTCACTTTCCTTCTTATGATGTCTTCGATGAAACCATTGGAGAAGCCGTTATTGACTAGAACCTGCCTTACCCTACAGAGTTCTTCGTCGACTTGCTTCCATTCTGAGCTGTGGCTGAGAGCACGGTCGACGTATGCGTTAACAACACTCCTCTTGTACCTGTCAGGGCAGTCGCTGTTGGCATTTAGGCACATTCCTATGTTTGTTTCCTTTGTGTAGACTGCAGTGTGGAAACCTCCGCCCTTTTCCATGACTGTTACATCTAGAAAAGGCAGCTTCCCATCCTTTTCCGTCTCGTAAGTGAAACGCAGCACGGAACTCTGCTCAAATGCCTCCTTCAGCTCCTGCAGATGTCTGACATCAGGTACCTGTGTAAAAATGTCGTCAACATACCTGCAGTATATGGCCGGTTTCAAGTTCATGTCGACTAAGACTTTTTGCTCGATGGTACCCATGTAGAAGTTTGCAAACAGGACACCTAGGGGAGAACCCATAGCGACCCCATCTACTTGCTTATACATATGCCCATCCGGGCTCAAGAAGGGTGCCTCTTTAGTACAAGCTTGGAGTAGTTTCCTCAGAATACTTTCTGGCATGTCAAGAGGAGTACAGGCTGGATCACGATACACTCTGTCGGCTATCATTCCGATTGTCTCGTCCACAGGTACGTTGGTAAACAGCGATTCTACGTCCAACGAGGCTCTTATCCCTGTGGCCCGTGCGCCCCGCAGTAAGTCCACAAATTCCTTTGGAGACTTCAGGCTGAAGGCGCAAGGAACATAAGGAGTCAGCAGGCCGTTGAGTCGCTTTGCCAATCTGTACGTGGGTGTGGGTATCTGGCTAATGATTGGCCGAAGTGGGTTTCCAGGCTTGTGCGTCTTGACATTTCCATACGCATATCCAGGTTTATATTCCCCAATGATCTTTGGCAGGTGGAGTCCGGATTTCTTGGCGTTCACAGTTTCGATCAGTTTGTTGACCTTTGTTTTTAATTCGGCTGTAGTGTCCTTCGTTACCCTTTGGAACTTAGTTTGGTCAGAGAGTATGATGTTCATTTTCGCCAGATATTCGTCTTTTTTAAGAATGACATATATTGGCGACTTGTCACCTCTCCTGACAACTATCTCCTTGTTCTCACGAAGGCTTTTAGCTGCCGCTCTAAGCTCGGGGGACAGTATGGTGCTTCTGTAGTTGCCTCGATTCTTTCCTCCTTCTGCAATAAGTTCTGCTTGTAAGGTATCTTTGGTAGTGACCTTCTTTTGTGTCTCGATGTAATGCCACATCACCCTTCCCACCTCACTCAAATGTAGATATAAAATCAGGGAAATGCAAGTTCTAATCAGTTGTGTATTTGTGAAGTCTTTGAAAATGTAATAAGTTTTACGAAACGCGCCCGTGTCGCGTCAGACTAGAAATAAAAATGAATTTTGGAGAAGTGATTTTTGATTTACCTCCAACAGTGAAGCATAATGTACGAAAGATTGAGAAAATTCGTGTTAGAATTATTAATCTTACTTTTTCGGTCATATTTAATAAAATATATATATATATATATATATATATATATATATATGCGAACAAGCCTGAATGGTCCCCAGGACTATATGCAACTGAAAACTCACACCCCCAGAAGTGACTCGAACCCATACTGCCAGGAGCACTCTGCTGGCGTACAGGATCCCTTAACCGCTCGACCAACATGACTGGACAAAAGAGGATTTGGGAGTTGAAATCACGCCAAACCTGTCTCCTGAAGCCCACATCAAAAGAATAATATCAGCGGCCTATGCGAGACTAGCTAACATCAGAACTGCTTTCAGAAACCTGTGTAAGGAATCCTTCAGAATCTTGTATACCACATATGTAAGGCCAATCCTGGAGTATGCAGCCCCAGCATGGAGTCCGTACCTAGTCAAGCACAAGACGAAGCTGGAAAAAGTTCAGAGGTATGCCACTAGGTTAGTCCCAGTACTAAGAGGCATGAGTTATGAGGACAGACTACGTGAACTGCACCTTACGTCGCTGGAAGACAGAAGAGCTCGGGGAGACATGATCACCGCATACAAAATTCTCTGGGGAATTGACAGGGTGGACAAGGATGGATTATTTAACACGGGTGGCACACGCACAAGGGGACACAGGTGGAAGCTGAGTACCCAAATGAGCCACAGAGACATTAGAAAGAACTTTTTCAGTGTCAGAGTAGTTAGTAAATCGAATGCACTAGGCAGTGATGTGGTGGAGGCTGACTCCATACACAGTTTCAAATGTAGATATGATAGAGCCCAATAGGCTCAGGAACCTGTACACCAGTTGATTGACGGTTGAGAGGCGGACCAAAGAGCGAAAGCTCAACCCCAGCAAACACAACTAGGTGAGTACATGCACTCTGGCACACCAACATGCACTCTGGCACACCAACATGCACTCTGGCACACCAACATGCACTCTGGCACACCAACATACACTCTGGTTCACCAACATGCACTCTGGCACACCAACATACACTCTGGTTCACCAACATGCACTCTGCCACACCAACATACACTCTGGCACACCAACATGCACTCTGGCACACCAACATACACTCTGGTTCACCAACATACACTCTTGCACACCAACATACACTCTGGGACACCAACATGCACTCTAGTACACCAACATACACTCTGGTTCACGAACATACACTCTTGCACACCAACATGCACTCTGGGATACCAACATACACTCTGGGACACCAACATACACTCTGGCACACCAACATACACTCTGGCACACCAACATGCACTCTGGGATACCAACATACACTCTGGGACACCAACATACACTCTGGGACACCAACATACACTCTGGCACACCAACATACACTCCGGTACACCAACATACACTCTGGTACACCAACACACTAACACTCTCTATGTTAAACAGAGAAAAACACACACAGACAAACACAGAAAACACTCTCCACACTCCTTGCAACATTCAGCTGAACAGAAGACTTCCCTGAATCTCAAACTTCACGTCACCAAACAAGAGACCAAACTGCTTCCAACATCCACCGTCTGCAACTTGCACAAGCCAAACTTTTCTCAGGGATTTTCTCTCTGATAGAACAGGAAAGATACCAACCTGACAGCCTCCCGGGGGCCGTCCTCACTCTTACAGAGAGCCCCTTGCTCTCAGCGGCACCGGTTTCGGTCACCACTTCGTCGGCCAACACCTCCAGGAGACTCTTACGCTCTCAGGACATGTGTTGAGACTTAGTCCAATATTTTATAAGAATATCTTGTATTACATACCATCTACTCTATCTATATGTCAGCAAGAGTTTGCTCAATTATTCTAGAGCGAATCTTATATATATTTTTTTGTGTGTTTTCCTTCAATTGTAAAATCTACTCTGTGCAAAGTTCACTCATGTGGTCTGCCGCTAAGAGGTGCGTTTCGTTGAACGTGTCAGCATTGTCAAGGGTAGAGGCGAAGAGTGTACAAGTCAGCCAGAGTGTGTGGATGTTTTGCCAAGATGGGTGAGACTACATCACAGAACATGTAATTCCTGCACTCAGCCAGATCATCCCCAGAGATATCTTTACCACCAGCACAGATATAACCGACAATACATAGAAGAATACAAATCGACGTAGCAGTACTTCTGAATCTCAACTATTGACTTCCAGCTTACACTTATGAATCTCAACTATTGACTTCCAGCTTACACTTATGAATCTCAACTATTGACTTCCAGCTTACACTTATGAATCTCAACTATTGACTTCCAGCTTACACTTATGAATCTCAACTATTGACTTCCAGCTTACACTTATGAATCTCAACTATTGACTTCCAGCTTACACTTATGAATCTCAACTATTGACTTCCAGCTTACACTTATGAATCTCAACTATTGACTGCCAGCTTACACTTATGAATCTCAACTATTGACTGCCAGCTTACACTTATGAATCTCAACTATTGACTTCCAGCTTACACTTATGAATCTCAACTATTGACTTCCAGCTTACACTTATGAATCTCAACTATTGACTTCCAGCTTACACTTATGAATCTCAACTATTGACTTCCAGCTTACACTTATGAATCTCAACTATTGACTTCCAGCTTACACTTATGAATCTCAACTATTGACTGCCAGCTTACACTTATGAATCTCAACTATTGACTTCCAGCTTACACTTATGAATCTCAACTATTGACTGCCAGCTTACACTTATGAATCTCAACTATTGACTTCCAGCTTACACTTATGAATCTCAACTATTGACTTCCAGCTTACACTTATGAATCTCAACTATTGACTTCCAGCTTACACTTATGAATCTCAACTATTGACTGCCAGCTTACACTTATGAATCTCAACTATTGACTTCCAGCTTACACTTATGAATCTCAACTATTGACTTCCAGCTTACACTTATGAATCTCAACTATTGACTTCCAGCTTACACTTATGAATCTCAACTGTTGACTTCCAGCTTACACTTATGAATCTCAACTATTGACTTCCAGCTTACACTTATGAATCTCAACTATTGACTTCCAGCTTACACTTATGAATCTCAACTATTGACTGCCAGCTTACATTTCAATGCATTCGACCGTCTTCAAGACCAAGGCAGAATATCACCAGAAGCAAGGCAGCTGCAGAAGGACTATTGGCCAAGCAATTCCTTACTTCACCTCAGCTTTCTCAGTACATCACTCGGCCGGATACAGTGATGTATCCGGCTGCTCAGGTCACCTTGCGTGCGCTTCACCTGTCTATGGTAATGCTGACTATATATGTACGTCAGTAGTCATTTTCTGCCACATGTGGTTCGAGGTGTTGTCCTCTGTGGTGACTGTTGTGTGGACCACATCGTCTGCCTCTGTTGCTATGTAAAGCTATTGATATATATATATATATATATATATATATATATATATATATATATATATATATATATATATATATATATATATATATATATATATATATATATATATATATATATCTGGTGTACAGATTCCTGAGCCTACTGGGCTCTATTATATCTACACTTGAAACGATGTATGGAGTCAGCCTCCACCACATCACTGCCTAATGCATTCCATTTGTTAACTACTCTGACACTCAAATATATCTGTCTCATTGGGTACTCAGTTTCCATCTGTGTCCCCTTGTTCGTATGCCCCTTGTGTTAAATAAATTGTCTTCATCTATTCTACCAATTCTTATGAGAATCTTGTATGTGGTGATTATGTCCCCCTCTAACTCTTCTGTCTTCCAGCGACGTGAGGTTTAGTTCCCGTAATCTCTCCTCGTAGCTCATACCCCTCAGCTCGGGTACTAGTCTGATGGCATACCTATGTATGAGTGTATGTCCGAGTATGTGTAATATGTGTGTGTATGTATGAATATGTGTATATTAAAGCAATTGTGACATTAGCTTTACAAGAATGTTATTTTCTTAGTTAAATGGCCTCATTTCATGCCTTCTTAACCCTTCCCACCACCGCTCACAGAACAGGTATAGGGTGCAAAATAAAAGGTAAATTAACCTTGAAAACGTTGACATGGTCAACGAAACGCATTTCTTAGCGTTGGGTCACATAACACTCTAACATTAATTATTAAAGAATAAGTTTTTCAACTTCCATCTCAACTGAAGAAGACGACAAGAACTATAGAGAAGATTCGAGCTAGAAACATCGATCTCGCCCTTGTCTGTCATGTTCAGTAACCTGTCGACTGGCAGCTCCCCACAGGTGAGTCCCGCTGCCATTCAGAGAAGAGAGTTAGGGGGAGCACTTCCCATCGCGTGTACCGTCTTGCCTGCAGCCCACTGAGCCCCAGCGCCCACCACCGTCACATCTGGCTGTTTCCCCTGGTCGAACCATCTCTGATATTACTGTGAACGTCTTATCAGCATCCCAGCAACGCTCTGGAGGCCTTGAGCCAGCGGACCGTCTTGCACAAACAACATAGCATTATTTTTTGTTTTACAATTGTCACTTTGAAGCAACGTTTTCAGCAACATAATGTTAAAAGCGTAGGAGTTAAAATCCTCAGATGGGAGAGAGAGCGTTCCGGAGGAGAGCCTTTGGGATGTGGCGGATCTCGTCCCTTTGGTGAGTCTCCTGCTTGGTGGATATATTAATGTGTTGGGGAATGAGTACCCAGGATACCTAGATCTCTCTCTCTCTCTCTCTCTCTCTCTCTCTGTCTCTCTCTCTCTCTCTCTCTCTCTCTCTCTCTCTCTCTCCCTCTCTCTCTCTCTCTCTCTCTCTCTCTCTCTCTCTCTCTCTCTCTCTCTCCCTCTCTCTCTCTCTCTCTCTCTCTCTCTCTCTCTCTCTCTCTCTCTCTCTCTCTCTCTCTGAGAACATGCTAAGAATATACACACATATCAACAACGATCTTTTAACTACGGTTACAGTGATCCAACATGGCAACAACATTTTGTTTATATTATGTGTAGACTCCAATAACGTCGTTGGTTATCGACACACGAGTCATTCCTTCCTAAAGACGCCTCCCTAACCCTCCATCCCCATGACACATACCCTCCATCCCCATGACACATACACCATAATGACACAAATGACAATCAGCGCTTTCCCCTCATAGTTCCCTTCCTAGGTCGCGAAAGCTTCTTATAAATTCGGTTGGAATTCTTAACGATTCAACACCGTCAGTATTTGTTGTTGGTCAAGTTGTTGCCACGGCTGGAGCACCATGTTGTTGGTCAAGTTGTTGCCACGGCTGGAGCACCATGTTGTTGGTCAAGTTGTTGCCACGGCTGGAGCACCATGTTGTTGGTCAAGTTGTTGCCACGGCTGGAGCACCATGTTGTTGGTCAAGTTGTTGCCACGGCTGGAGTACCATGTTGACCCGCCATCTCCTGAACGTCAGGTTGGCCCCGGACCTTGCTTGGCCAGGGGGACACGGAAACATATTATGAGGTTTTAAGGTGCTTGCACGTGCCAAGACAGTGACAAGACAGTGACACGACAGTGACAAGACAGTGACAAAACAATGACAAGAGTGTGACAAGATTGTGCCAAGACTGTGACAAGGCTGTGACAAGACTGTGATAAGACTGTGACAAGACACTGACAAGACAGTGACAAGACAATGGCAAGAGTGTGACAAGATTGTGCCAAGACTGTGACAAGACAGTGCCAAGACAGTGACAAGACAGTGCAAAGACTGTGACAAGACTGTGACAAGACAGTGACAAGAGAGCGACAAGACTGTGACAAGACAGTGCCAAGACTGTGACAAGACAGTGATACGACAGTGACAAGACTGTGGCAAGACAGTGCCAAGACAGTGACAAGACAGTGCAAAGACTGTGATAAGGCTGTGGCAAGACTGTGACAAGACTGTGCCAAGACGGTGCCAGGACTGTGACAAGACAGTTCCAAGACAGTGACAAGACTGTGACAAGACAGAGCCAGGACTGTGAAGAGACAGTGCCAAGACAGTGCCAAGACTGTGACAAGACAGTGCCAGGACTGTGACAAGACAGTGCCAGGACTGTGAAGAGACAGTGCCAAGACAGTGCCAATACAGTGACAAGACAGTGCCAAGACTGTGACAAGACTGTGACAAGGCAGTGACAAGACTGTGACAAGACAGTCCCAAGACAGTGACAACACAGTGCCAAGACTGTGACAAGACTGTGCCAAGACAGTGCCAAGACTGTGACAAGACTGTGACAAGACAGTGACAAGAGAGTGACAAGACTGTGACAAGACAGTCCCAAGATAGTGCCAAGACAGTGACAACACAGTGCCAAAACAGTGACAAGACAGTGACAAGACTGTAACAAGACAGTGACAAGACAGTGACAAGACTGTGACAAGACTGTGACAAGACAGTCCCAAGACAGTGCCAAGACAGTGACAACACAGTGCCAAGACTGTGACAAGACTGTGACAAGACAGTCCCAAGACAGTCCCAAGACAGTGACAACACAGTGCCAAGACTGTGACAAGACAGTGACAAGGCAGTGCCAAGACAGTGCCAAGACAGTGACAAGACAGTGACAAGACTGTGACAAGACAGTGACAAGACTGTGACAAGACTGTGACAAGACAGTGACAAGACAGTGACAAGACAGTGCCAAGACTGTGACAAGACAGTGATACGACAGTGACAAGATAGTGCCAAGACTGTGACAAGATAGTGCCAAGACTGTGACAAGACATTCCCAAAACTGCAACAGGACAGTAACAAAACAGTGCCAAGACAGTGCCAAGACTGTGACAAGACAGTGCCAAGACAGTGCCAAGACTGTGACAAAACAGTGCCCAGACAGTGCCAAGACTGTGCCAAGACAGTGCCAAGACAGTGACAAGACAGTGACAAGACAGTGACAAGACTGTGACAAGACAGTGACAAGACAGTGACAAGACTCTGCCAAGACAGTGACAAGACTGTGACAAGACTGTGACAAGACAGTGCCAAGACTGTGCCAAGACAGTGACAAGACAGTGCCAAGACAGTGACAAGACTGTGACAAGACAGTGACAAGACAGTGACAAGACAGTGACAAGACTGTGACAAGACTGTGACAAGACAGTGACAAGACAGTGACAAGACTCTGCCAAGACTGTGACAAGACTGTGACAAGACATTGACAAGACAGTGACAAGACTGTGACAAAACAGTGACAAGACAGTGACAAGACTGTGACAATACAGTGACAAGACAGTGCCAAAACAGTGACAAGACAGTGACAAGACTGTAACAAGACAGTGACAAGACAGTGACAAGACTGTGACAAGACTGTGACAAGACAGTCCCAAGACAGTGCCAAGACAGTGACAACACAGTGCCAAGACTGTGACAAGACTGTGACAAGACAGTCCCAAGACAGTCCCAAGACAGTGACAACACAGTGCCAAGACTGTGACAAGACAGTGACAAGGCAGTGCCAAGACAGTGCCAAGACAGTGACAAGACAGTGACAAGACTGTGACAAGACAGTGACAAGACTGTGACAAGACTGTGACAAGACAGTGACAAGACAGTGACAAGACAGTGCCAAGACTGTGACAAGACAGTGATACGACAGTGACAAGATAGTGCCAAGACTGTGACAAGATAGTGCCAAGACTGTGACAAGACATTCCCAAAACTGCAACAGGACAGTGACAAAACAGTGCCAAGACAGTGCCAAGACAGTGCCAAGACTGTGACAAGACAGTGCCAAGACAGTGCCAAGACTGTGACAAAACAGTGCCCAGACAGTGCCAAGACTGTGCCAAGACAGTGCCAAGACAGTGACAAGACAGTGACAAGACAGTGACAAGACTGTGACAAGACAGTGACAAGACAGTGACAAGACTCTGCCAAGACAGTGACAAGACTGTGACAAGACTGTGACAAGACAGTGCCAAGACTGTGCCAAGACAGTGACAAGACAGTGCCAAGACAGTGACAAGACTGTGACAAGACAGTGACAAGACAGTGACAAGACAGTGACAAGACTGTGACAAGACTGTGACAAGACAGTGACAAGACAGTGACAAGACTCTGCCAAGACTGTGACAAGACTGTGACAAGACATTGACAAGACAGTGACAAGACTGTGACAAAACAGTGACAAGACAGTGACAAGACTGTGACAATACAGTGACAAGACAGTGACAAGACTGTGACAAGACAGTGACAAGACAGTGACAAGACAGTGCCAAGACAGTGACAAGACTGTGACAAGACAGTGACAAGACAGTGCCAAGACTGTGACAAGACAGTGCCAAGACAGTGACAAGACAGTGACAAGACAGTGTCAAGACTGTGACAAGACTGTGACAAGAAAGTGACAAGACAGTGCCAAGACTGTGACAAGACTGTGACAAGACAGTGACAAGACAGTGACAAGACTGTGACAAGACTGTGACAAGACAGTGACAAGACTGTGACAAGACAGTGCCAAGACAGTGCCAAGACAGTGACAAGATAGTGACAAGATTGAGACAAGACAGTGCCAAGACTGTGACAAGACTGTGACAAAACAGTGCCAAGACAGTGCCAAGACTGTGACAAGACAGTGACAAGACAGTGCCAAGACAGTGCCAAGACTGTGACAAAACAGTGCTAAGACAGTGCCAAGACAGTGCCTAGACAGTGCCAAGGCTGTGCCAAGACAGTGCCAAGACAGTGCCAAGACAGTGACAAGACAGTGCCAAGACTGTGACAAGACAGTGACAAGACAATGACAAGACTCTGCCAAGACAGTGACAAGAATGTGACAAGACTGTGACAAGACAGTGACAAGACAGTGACAAGACTGTGACAAGACTGTGACAAGACAGTGCCAAGACAGTGACAAGACTGTGACAAGACAGTGACAAGACTGTGACAAAACAGTGACAAGACAGTGACAAGACAGTGCCAAGACTGTGACAAGACAGTGCCAAGACTGCGACAAGACAGTGCCAAGACAGTGACAAGACAGTGTCAAGACTGTGACAAGACTGTGACAAGAAAGTGACAAGACAGTGCCAAGACAGTGCCAAGACTGTGACAAGACTGTGACAAGACAGTGACAAGACTGTGACAAGACAGTGCCAAGACAGTGACAAGACAGTACCAAGACAGTGACAAGACAGCGCCAAGACAGTGACAAGACAGTGACAAAACTGTGACAAGACAGTGACAAGACAATGCCAAGACAGTGACAAGACAGTGACAAGACTGTGACAAGACAGTGACAAGACAGTGACAAAACAGTGACAAGACTGTGACAAGACAGTGACAAGACTGTGACAAGACAGTGACAAGACTGTGACAAGACAGTGACAAGACTGTGACAAAACAGTGACAAGACTGTGACAAGACAGTGACAAGACTGTGACAAGACTGTGCCAAGACTGTGACAAAACAGTGACAAGACTGTGACAAGACAGTGACAAGACTGTGACAAGACAGTGACAAGAATGTGACAAGACTGTGACAAGACAGTGACAAGACTGTGACAAAACAGTGACAAGACTGTGACAATACAGTGACAAGACTGTGACAAGACAGTGACAAGACTGTGACAAGACAGTGACAAGACAGTGAGAAGACAGTGACAAGACTGTGACAAGACTGTACCAAGACAGTGACAAGACAGTCCCAAGACAGTACCAAGACAGTGACAAGACAGCGCCATGACAATGACAAGACAGTGGGGAAGAGATGACAGTTTCACCCTTAACAGTACCCACTGTCAGTTAGGAACAGATCCTATACAGAGGTGAGTACAGGAGCACTCGTCCTCTGACTCCAGTTACCAGCTACTCCTCCTCCCCCAACCATCCATCAACTTATGGTGAGCGACACTCACTAGTTTTCCCTCGAACACGATCCGACAATTGGTTAACAACCAGATACAGAATTACTGCTGGGTGAACAGGGGCGACGAGTTGAGGATCGACGCCCAGACTATCCACCCTGGTCAGGACTCGAGCCCAGGCATATTGATATTCCCAATCCGCAGCTGTCCTTCTCCCCCCCCTCTCCCCACCGTCCATACACATCACACACACCCCCTCCCTCCACTGTCCATACACATCACACACACACCCCTCCACCGTCCATACACATCACACACCCCCCCCCACCGTCCATACACATCACACACACACCCTCCCCACCGGCCATACACATCACACCCCCCCCCCCACCGGCCATACACATCACACACACCCTCTCCACCGGCCATACACATCACACACCCTCCCACATGTCATCAAGAGGGGGAGAAAGTGAGCCTCGCGGCGCTGACATAAAAGTTGCGCCAAGATTTACAAGGTGGATGGCTGGGAATTGCGAACCCTTGTCACGGAAGTTAAGATGAAAGCATTTGAATGGGAAAAACCGGAGCTGGGTACAAGGAGGGTGAGGGAGAGGATTTAAGACCATATCCTAAGGTTGAGGGAATGGTGAGAGAAAGAGAGAGAAGGAGGGAAGGAGGGAGAGAAGAGGGAGGTAAAGAGGCAAGAAGGAAGAGGGTAGAACTGAGAGAAAGTGTGTTCTGGGTACAGAGTTGAGCAATAGCTCAAGGGCCAACCTTAACCATATACATCTCACTAAATTTTGATTCGTACAATTGTCGGTAGATTTTTCTTTGAAGTTAAACGTGAAAAATTATTTTATAAATATGTTTATAATAGGGATTTTCAGCGTGATTTGTGTGATGGCGGCGGCGGGAGATGAGAGTCCTAGTGGGTCCCTCACGCCCTCACAGACAGGGGATCCCAAGGTCCAGGACTTCCTCAACCCCCAGGACCCCCAAGTGCAGGACTTCCTCGACCCCCAGGACCCCCAGGGCCAGGACTTCCTCAACCCCCATGACCAGGACTTCTTCAACCCCCAGGACCCCCAAGTGCAGGACTTCCTGGACCCCCAAGTGCAGGACTTCCTCGACCCCCAGGGCCAGGACTTCCTCAACCCCCAGGACCAGGACTTCCTCAACCCCCAGGACCCCCAAGTGCAGGACTTCCTCGACCCCCAGGACCCCCAAGTGCAGGACTTCCTCGACCGACAGGACCAGGACTTACTCGACGCCCAGGACCATGACTTCTTCGACCCCGAGGATACCCAGGACCCTCCGGTGCAGTACTTTGACGACTCACCGGTCCAGAACTCAACGGTCCAGGACATACTCGACTTCCCGGACAATCAATTACTCGCCTCCCCAGATAGGGACTTGCTTCCAGACCCCCACGACATGCTGGAACCGGATGACCCCGAACACGACGACAAACCCAGGAAAATCCTGTGCGCCATACCACCTATGGCGTCACTAGGATTCTTAAAACTGTGTGTAGCCTTCGCCTCGTTGATATGGATCTACATGCTTCTCGTCACTATTAGCCGTATTTGCCGCCGGAAACAGCGAGCCAAGAAGGCACGTGCGCGCACCAAAACGACCACACCAACCGTGACGCAGGGCGAACAACGGGGGATTAAGGATGTACCCTATGACAAACAAATGGTGGATCAGAACGGCACACAGCAGGTGGATCAGTACGGAACACAGCCGGTGGATCAGAACGGCACACAGCCGATGAATCAGAGCTTCCCACTGCTGGACAATCAGACCTGTCCGCCTGACTTTCAACGAGGGGATCAGACCTTGGCATATAACATACAATCAGTGGCTCAGTCCATGCCAGTTGGCCTAACCATGACTCAAACCGAACTATATGATGTAGCAGGAGGGAGTCAGTCCAGGTCAAGCGACGTACCAGGGTTGGCTCAGCCCAGATCGAGCGACGTATCAAGTGACGTACCAGGGTTGGCTCAGCCCAGATCGAGCGACGTATCAAGTGACGTACCAGGATTGGCTCAGCCCAGATCGAGCGACGTATCAAGTGACGTACCAGGGTTGGCTCAGCCTAGATCAAGCAACGTACCAAGGGCGAGTCCGCCCAGATCAAGCGACGTACCAGGAGTGAGTCAGCCCAGATCGATCGACGTATCAGGGGCAAGTCAGCCTAGATCAAGTGACGTACCATATGTGTCCATTTCAAGTGAAGTACCATATGTACCTGTGCCCCACTACGTAACGTACACGAGTCGTTCGAGGACAGATGACGTACCGTTCGCGAGTCAGTCCCAAATTATCAGCATCAGCCGTAGCACAACGTCGACGCGAGACGCCAAAACCGCCCCTCAGACGGACTGGGTCACCTCATACTTCACAGATGAGGTCACGTCTGCCAGCACCCTCCGTGGGACATCCCGGGGACAGTCCCTGGGACTTTATGACCTCTCTGGGAGCGTCGATATTTCCGGGTCACCACAAGAGGTTTCGTTGAATTCTCCAAGCCTCTCCTCCCCAAGAATCGTTCCTGACACTACCCAGTCCCTGGACATCCACAGTCAACCCTCATGGTACAAAGACCTTCCCACAGGTCCCCTACCGATAGATCCTCTAGCCAAAGGTCACCTGGATCAGGGCAGCTTGATTCATCAGCGATTAAGAGAGCAGTTGATCAATGCCTTCAACAACATCCAAAGAGATGAAAACATTCAATCAATCGAGATTAAAATCAGTTATCTTCTCAGAGTGACCAAGCCTTGAGTCTTCATGAATTGATTACCTGTTATTTTTTTTTATTTAGTAAATTGTGTGAAGAAATTGTCTATCTTACTGTAAAGTTGTTGTTATCTACCTGATTACCTCATTACAAAGATCTGTAACGGATTATATGGATTTGTAACGGGTTAGATGGGGCTATAACAGATCAAGCCCAGTTAGGGCTTGGGCTTCATGCTCTTCGGACCACGGCAGTCTCCGTGTTTGGAGTCCCTGTGTCGTCTTTTACCAACTTCGAGGTAACTTTCGGAGCTGGAGCCCCCTAGGACTGTTTGATGTCAACCTCGTTCTGACAGTTCCTACGACGGCGCTGGAACGAATCGTATTGACGTTTGCCTTTCCAATGAAGACTTTCGGCGCCGTGGAGAGTGGGGGACCTGCTGCATGGTTAACAGCTTCTCCTCCTCATTAACCTACCCTAGCTTTGCTCCCTGGAGAGGCTACTCCAAACCGACAACCAGAGCGAAACACCCTCTCCACCGGCCATACACATCACACCCCCCCCTCCACCGTCCATACACATCACACACACCCCCCCCCCACCGTCCATACACATCACACACACACACCCTCCCCACCGGCCATACACATCACACCCCCCCCCCCACCGTCCATACACATCACACCCCCCCCCCCCCCACCGGCCATACACATCACACACCCTCCCACATGTCATCAAGAGGGGGAGAAAGTGAGCCTCGCGGCGCTGACATAAAAGTTGCGCCAAGATTTACAAGGTGGATGGCTGGGAATTGCGAACCCTTGTCACGGAAGTTAAGATGAAAGCATTTGAATGGGAAAAACCGGAGCTGGGTACAAGGAGGGTGAGGGAGAGGATTTAAGACCATATCCTAAGGTTGAGGGAATGGTGAGAGAAAGAGAGAGAAGGAGGGAAGAAGGGAGAGAAGAGGGAGGTAAAGAGGCAAGAAGGAAGAGGGTAGAACTGAGAGAAAGTGTGTTCTGGGTACAGAGTTGAGCAATAGCTCAAGGGCCAACATTAACCATATACATCTCACTAAATTTAGATTCGTACAATTGTCGGTAGATTTTCTTTGAAGTTAAACGTGAAAAATTATTTTATAAATATGTTTATAATAAGGATTTTCAGCGTAATTTGTGTGATGGCGGCGGCGGGAGATGAAAGTCCTAGTGGGCCCCTCACGCCCTCACAGACAGGGGACTCCCGGGACCCCCAGGTCCAGGTCTTCCAAGACCCCCAGGACACCCAGGTCCAGGACTTTCTCGACCCCCAGGGCCAGGACTTCCTCGACCCCCAGGACCAGGACTTCTTCGGCCCCCAGGTCCTGGAATTCCTCGACCCCCAGGATACCCAGGACCCCCCGGTCCGGTACTTCGACTACTCCCCAGTCCAGAACTCCACGATCCAGGACTTTCTCGACTTCCCGGACAATCAATTACTCGCCTCCCCAGATAGGGACTTGATTCCGGACCCTCACGACATGCTGGAACCGGATGACCCCGAACACGACGACAAACCCAGGAAAATCCTGTGCGCCATACCACCTCGGGCGTCAATAGACTTCGTGAAGCTGTGTGTGGCCTTTGCAGCCTTAATATGGATTTACTTGATTCTCGTCACTATCCGCCGTATTTGCCACCGGAAAAATCGCGAAAAGAAGAAACGTGAGCTATTGCGCACCAAAACGACCACACCAACCGTGACGCAGGGCGAACAGCGGGGGATTAAGGATGTACCCTATGACAAACAAATGGTGGATCAGAACGGCACACAGCCGGTGGATCAGTACGGAACACAGCCGATGAATCAGAGCTTCCCACTGCTGGACAATCAGACCTGTCCGCCTGACTTTCAACGAGGGGATCAGACCTTGGCATATGACATACAATCCGTGGCTCAGTCCATGCCAGTTGGCCTAACCATGTCTCAAACCGAACTATATGATGAAGCAGAAGGGAGTCAGTCCAGGTCAAGCGACGTACCAGGGTTGGCTCAGCCCAGATCAAGCGACGTATCAGGGGTAAGTCAGCCCAGATCAAGCGACGTACCAGGAGTGAGTCAGCCTAGATCAAGCGACGTACCATACGTGTCCATTTCAAGTGGCGTACCATATGTACCTGTGCCCCACTACGTACCGTACACGAGTCGTTCGAGGACAGATGACGTACCGTTCGCGAGTCAGTCCCAAATTATCAGCATCAGCCGTAGCACAACGTCGACGCGAGACGCCAAAACCGCCCCTCAGACGGACTGGGTCACCTCATACTTCACAGATGAGGTCACGTCTGCCAGCACCCTCCGTGGGACATCCCAGGGACAGTCCCTGGGACTTTATGACCTCTCTGGGAGCGTCGATATTTCCGGATCACCTCAAGAGGTTTCGTTGAGGTCTCCAAGCCTCTCCTCCCCAAAAATCGTTCGTGACACTACCCAGTCCCTGGACATCCACAGTCAACCATCATGGTACAAGGACCTTCCCATAGGTCCCCTAGCGATAGGTCCCCTAGCGATAGGTCACCTGGATCAGGGCAGCTTGATTCATCAGCGATTAAGAGAGCAGTTGATCAATGCCTTCAACAACATCCAAAGAGATGAGAATATTCAATCAATCGAGATTAAAATCAGTTATCTTCTCAGAGTGACCAAGCCTTGAGGCTTCATGAATTGATTACTTGTTATTTATTTTTTTGTGTGTGTGTGTGTGAGTAAATTAAGTTCAGTCTTACTGAACAAATCCACAAGGGCCGTGATGAGGGTTCGAACCTACGTCCGACAGGATCCCAGACGCTGCCTTAATCGACTGAGCTACGACATAGTTAAAACAATTGCAACCGGAGGTTCTACTGACTTTATTCGGTTCCTGCAGCCTCTCCGAGACACAAACCAGGATTGTACACAATATCCCCATGCACCCGAGCTCTATCAATAAACTGTTCTACCTCTTCCCCCCTTACTTCATTACACACAGAAATCACAGATCCGAGTAAGGTAAGTAGAACTTCCGGTTGCATCTCTATTAAGCATGTCGTAGCTCAATCGATTAAGGCAGCGTCTGGGATCCTCTCGGACGTAGGTTCGAACCCTCGTTATGGCCCTTGTAGATTTGTTAATTTGATGCGTCACGCTATTGTGATTTCTGTGTGTAAAATCAGTCTTACTGTAAAGTTCTTGTCATCTTCCTGATTACCTCATAACAAAGAGCTGTAACGGGTTATATGGGGGACCCCAAGATCCAAGACTGGGAACTGGGGAGAGAGGGGGAACCTGCTGCATGGGTGACAGCTTCTCCCCCATATCAACCTACCCAGGCTTTGCGCCCTGCAGAGGCCACTACAGACCGACAACCAGAGCGCAACTCAATAGTCTCATGAGACTGACGGATGCCTACTACTACTACTACTACTACTACTACATGGAGCTGTAATGGGTTATATGGATTTGTATTGGGTTACAGGGTTCTGTGCCTGGCTGTGGGGTACCGGCAGGGAAGTGCACGACAACCAAGGAAAGTCACTCGGGTTGAACAAATTTTGGTTTGTAAAAAAAAAAATGTGTCCAGTCAAATACCACGAAAACAACGCTCCCCCCCCCCCCAGCCTCTTTACGTGTTTCCGTCCCCCTTCTACCACATTTACCTTCCCTTTCACCCTCCTACTCCCCTCCCACAAGCCACAGGCCCTGGGAGAGGTGACGGTCTCTTGGCGTTCAGTCAAGGAGACAAATCTACGATGCGGGAATAACCAGACGATTTACGGATTCCTGTAAATGCCTCCTTCTTTGTCGGCAGGGACGGGAGCCTCAGGTCTCCCCCTCCCTTCCACCCTTCCCCTGTCCCTCCCTTCCACCCTTCCCCTGTCCCTCCCTTCCACCCTTCCCCTGTCCCTCCCTTCCACCCTTCCCCTGTCTCTCCCTTCCACCCTTCCCCTGTACCTCCCTTCCTCTGTCCCTCCCTTCCACCCTTCCCCTGTCTCTCCCTTCCACCCTTCCCCTGTACCTCCCTTCCACCCTTCCTCTGTACCTCCCTTCCACCCTTCCCCTGTCCCTCCCTTCCACCCTTCCCCTGTCCCTCCCTCCATTCCACACACCCGATGATGATGAATCAAATTTCGTCAGCATCGAAATGGTCAAGGTCAGCTTCCATACCCTGGAAGCTGACCTCGAGGAGTCTTCACTGCTCTACCATGCTGACAAAACTCTAAACTAATCCCATATGTTTAACATCAAAATAAAGAGTATTTAGAGGATGAGTTTTAATGATCATTTTCCGGCTTGGGTGAACCACATGACGCTTGGTGGAATATTTGATATCATTACACACAGAAATCACAATAGCGTGATATATCAAATGAACAAATATACAAAGATCGTGATGAGGGTTCGAACTTACGTCCAGAGTGATCACAGACGCGCCTTAGTCGATTGTACCACGACATGGTAAAAGAATTGCAACCGGGAGTGCTACTGCTCTCACATGGAGAGTCTGCGAGAACCACAGCTTCTCTGCACTTTCTCTTTTCTTCTTTTTTCATTTAACCAGACTAAGCCACAACAATGTGCATATATATATATATATATATATATATATATATATATATATATATATATATATATATATATATATATATATATATATATATATATATATATATATATATATATATATATATATATATATATATATATATATATATATATATATATATATATATATATATATATATATATATATATATATATTGGTAGCAGTCTTTCCTGTAGACATATATTATTAAATATGACCGAAAAAGTAAGATTAATAATTCTAACACGAATTTTCTCGATCTTTCTTATGTTTCTTTTCACTGTAGATGGTAATTGAAAAATCAATTCTCCAAAATTCATTTTTATTTCTAGTCTGACGCGACACTTGAGCGCGTTTCGTAAAACTTATTACATTTTCAAAGACTTCAGTTTACACACACACAACTGGACTATAACTGAATAGAGCTTAAACAGCTTCGATTTTTTATACCTGCATTTGGGTGAGGTGATATGTTACAACAGTTTTGGATGAGGTGAAAACAAACTTTCAACACAAGACAGAACACGAAATAATGGGTATTGAAGGTAAGAATGGAAGTAATTGCAGATGGCCTATTGGCCCATATTTCTTGATGCTTCTATATTGGAGCGGAGTCTTGAAGTGCGTAGAATATAGTTGTGCATTAATTGGCTGTTGATTGCTGGTGTTGACTTCTTGATGTGTAGTGCCTCGCAGATGTCAAGCCGCCTGCTATCGCTGTATCTATCGATGATTTCTGTGTTGTTTGCTAAGATTTCTCTGGTGATGGTTTGGTTGTGGGAAGAGATTATATGTTCCTTAATGGAGCCCTGTTGCTTATGCATCGTTAAACGCCTGGAAAGAGATGTCGTTGTCTTGCCTATATACTGAGATTTTTTAGGCTTACAGTCCCCAAGAGAGCATTTGAAGGCATAGACGACGTTGGTCTCTTTTAAGCGTTCTGCTTTGTGTCTGGAGAGTTTCTCATGAGTAGGCTGGCCGTTTTCTTTGGTTTTATAGTAAATCGTCAGTTGTATCTTCTGATTTTTGTCTGTAGGGATAACGTTTCTATTAACAATATCTTTCAGGACCCTTTCCTCCGTTTTATGAGCTGTGGAAAAGAAGTTCCTGTAAAATAGTCTAATAGAGGGTATAGGTGTTGTGTTAGTTGTCTCTTCAGAGGTTGCATGGCGTTTCACTTTCCTTCTTATGATGTCTTCAACGAAAACATTGGAGAAGCCGTTATTGACTAGGACCTGCCTTACCCTACAGAGTTCTTCGTCGACTTGCTTCCATCCTGAGCTGTGGCTGAGAGCACGGTCGACATAAGCGTTAACAACACTCCTCTTGTACCTGTCTGGGCAGTCACTGTTGGCATTTAGGCACATTCCTATGTTTGTTCCCTTAGTGTAGACTGCAGTGTGGAAACCTCCGCCCCTTTCCATGACTGTTACATCTAGAAAGGGTAGCTTCCCATCCTTCTCCATCTCGTAAGTGAAACGCAACACAGAATTCTGCTCAAATGCCTCCTTCAGCTCCTGCAGATGTCTGACATCAGGTACCTGTGTAAAAATGTCGTCAACATACCTGCAGTATATGGCCGGTTTCAACACCACCACCATATACACCACCACACCACCACACTACCACACAACACCACCACACTACCACACAACACCACCACACTACCACACAACACCACCACACTACCACATAACACCACCACACTACCACACCACACCACCACAGAACACCACCACACTACCACACAACACCACCACACTACCACATAACACTACCACACTACCACACAACACCACCACACCACCACACTACCACACACCACCACACCACCACAGAACACCACCACACTACCACACAACACCACCACACTACCACACAACACCACCACACCACACCACCACACTACCACACAGCACCACCACACTACCACACAACACCACCACACTACCACACAACACCACCACACTACCACACCACACTACCACACAACACCACCACACCACAACACTACCACACAACACCACCACACTACCACACCACACTACCACACCACACCACCACACGACACCACCACACTACCACACCACACCACCACACTACCACACCACACTACCACACCACCACACTACCACATAACACCACCACACTACCACACAACACCACCACACCACCACACTACCACACAACACCACCACACCACCACACCACACCACCACACCACCACACTACCACACTACCACACAACACCACCACACTACCACACAACACCACACCACCACACTACACCACCACACTACCACACTACCACACCACACCACCACACTACCACACCACACCACCATACTACCACACCACCACACTACCACACCACACCACCACACTACCACACCACCACACTACCACACCACCACACCACACCACAATACCACACTACCACACTACCACACACCACCACACCACACCACCACACTACCACACCACAACACTACCACACCACAACACTACCACACTACCACACAACACAACACCACCACACTACCACATAACACTACCACACTACCACACAACACCACCACACCACCACACTACCACACAACACCACCACACCACCACAGAACACCACCACACTACCACACAACACCACCACACTACCACACAACACCACCACACCACACCACCACACTACCACACAGCACCACCACACTACCACACAACACCACCACACTACCACACAACACCACCACACTACCACACCACACTACCACACAACACCACCACACCACAACACTACCACACAACACCACCACACTACCACACAGCACCACCACACTACCACACAACACCACCACACTACCACACAACACCACCACACTACCACACCACACTACCACACAACACCACCACACCACACCACACCACCACACTACCACACAGCACCACCACACTACCACACAACACCACCACACTACCACACAACACCACCACACCACAACACTACCACACAACACCACCACACTACCACACAGCACCACCACACTACCACACAACCACACAACACCACCACACCACCACACCACACCACCACACCACCACACTACCACACTACCACACAACACCACCACACTACCACACAACACCACACCACCACACTACACCACCACACTACCACACTACCACACCACACCACCACACTACCACACCACACCACCATACTACCACACCACCACACTACCACACCACACCACCACACTACCACACCACCACACTACCACACCACCACACCACACCACAATACCACACTACCACACTACCACACACCACCACACCACACCACCACACTACCACACCACAACACTACCACACCACAACACTACCACACTACCACACAACACAACACCACCACACTACCACATAACACTACCACACTACCACACAACACCACCACACCACCACACTACCACACAACACCACCACACCACCACAGAACACCACCACACTACCACACAACACCACCACACTACCACACAACACCACCACACCACACCACCACACTACCACACAGCACCACCACACTACCACACAACACCACCACACTACCACACAACACCACCACACTACCACACCACACTACCACACAACACCACCACACCACAACACTACCACACAACACCACCACACTACCACACAGCACCACCACACTACCACACAACACCACCACACTACCACACAACACCACCACACTACCACACCACACTACCACACAACACCACCACACCACACCACACCACCACACTACCACACAGCACCACCACACTACCACACAACACCACCACACTACCACACAACACCACCACACTACCACACAACACCACCACACTACCACACAACACCACCACACTACCACACAACACCACCACACCACCACACTACCACACAACACCACCACACTACCACACAACACCACCACACCACCACACTACCACACAACACCACCACACTACCACACAGCACCACCACACTACCACACAACACCACCACACTACCACACAACACCACCACACTACCACCACACCACCACACTACCACACAACACCACCACACTACCACACAGCACCACCACACTACCACACAACACCACCACACCACCACACTACCACACAACACCACCACACTACCACACAGCACCACCACACCACCACACTACCACACAACACCACCACACTACCACACAACACCACCACACTACCACACAACACCACCACACCACCACACTACCACACAACACCACCACACTACCACACAACACCACCACACCACCACACTACCACACAACACCACCACACTACCACACAGCACCACCACACTACCACACAACACCACCACACCACCACACTACCACACAACACCACCACACTACCACACAGCACCACCACACTACCACACAACACCACCACACTACCACACAACACCACCACACTACCACACAACACCACCACACCACCACACTACCACACAACACCACCACACTACCACACAGCACCACCACACTACCACACAACACCACCACACTACCACACAACACCACCACACCACCACACTACCACACAACACCACCACACTACCACACAACACCACCACACTACCACACAACACCACCACACTACCACACAACACCACCACACTACCACACAACACCACCACACTACCACACAACACCACCACACCACCACACTACCACACAACACCACCACACTACCACACAACACCACCACACCACCACACTACCACACAACACCACCACACTACCACACAACACCACCACACCACCACACTACCACACAACACCACCACACTACCACACAACACCACCACACTACCACACAACACCACCACACTACCACACAACACCACCACACTACCACACAACACCACCACACCACCACACTACCACACAACACCACCACACTACCACACAACACCACCACACTACCACACAACACCACCACACTACCACACAACACCACCACACCACAACACTACCACACAGCACCACCACACTACCACACAACACCACCACACTACCACACAACACCACCACACTACCACACTACCACACAGCACCACCACACTACCACACAGCACCACCACACTACCACACAACACCACCACACTACCACACAACACCACCACACCACAACACTACCACACAACACCACCACACTACCACACAGCACCACCACACTACCACACAGCACCACCACACCACCACACTACCACACAGCACCACCACACTACCACACAACACCACCACACTACCACACAGCACCACCACACCACCACACTACCACACAACACCACCACACTACCACACAACACCACCACACTACCACACTACCACACAGCACCACCACACTACCACACAACACCACCACACTACCACACAGCACCACCACACTACCACACAGCACCACCACACCACCACACTACCACACAGCACCACCACACTACCACACAGCACCACCACACCACCACACTACCACACAGCACCACCACACTACCACACAACACCACCACACCACAACACTACCACACAACACCACCACACTACCACACAACACCACCACACTACCACACAGCACCACCACACCACCACACTACCACACAGCACCACCACACTACCACACAACACCACCACACTACCACACAACACCACCACACTACCACACTACCACACAGCACCACCACACTACCACACAGCACCACCACACTACCACACAACACCACCACACTACCACACAACACCACCACACCACAACACTACCACACAACACCACCACACTACCACACAGCACCACCACACTACCACACAACACCACCACACTACCACACAACACCACCACACTACCACACTACCACACAGCACCACCACACTACCACACAGCACCACCACACTACCACACAACACCACCACACTACCACACAACACCACCACACTACCACACAACACCACCACACCACAACACTACCACACAACACCACCACACTACCACACAGCACCACCACACTACCACACAACACCACCACACTACCACACAACACCACCACACTACCACACCACACTACCACACAACACCACCACACCACAACACTACCACACCACACCACCACACTACCACACAGCACCACCACACTACCACACAACACCACCACACTACCACACAACACCACCACACTACCACACCACACTACCACACAACACCACCACACCACAACACTACCACACAACACCACCACACTACCACACCACACTACCACACCACACCACCACACGACACCACCACACTACCACACCACACCACCACACTACCACACCACACTACCACACCACCACACTACCACATAACACCACCACACTACCACACAACACCACCACACCACCACACTAACCCACAACAACACCACCACACCACCACACCACCACACTACCACACCACCACACCACCACACTACCACACAACACCACACCACCACACTACCACACTACACCACCACACTACCACACTACCACACCACACCACCACACTACCACACCACCACACTACCACACCACACCACCACACTACCACACCACCACACTACCACACCACCACACCACACCACACCACAATACCACACTACCACACTACCACACACCACCACACCACACCACCACACTACCACACCACAACACTACCACACCACAACACTACCACACCACAACACTACCACACTACCACACAACACCACACCACCACACTACCACACAACACCACCACACCACCACACCACCACACCACCACACCACCACACTACCACACACCACCACACCACACCACCACACCACAACACTACCACAACACTACCACACCACCACACTACCACACAACACCACCACACTACCACACAACACCACACTACCACACAACACCACACTACCACACAACACCACACTACCACACAACACCACACTACCACACAACACCACCACACTACCACACAACACCACACTACCACACAACACCACACTACCACACAACACCACACTACCACACAACACCACACTACCACACAACACCACACTACCACACAACACCACACTACCACACAACACCTTGCCCTGCAACAATTTTCACCTCACACACCAAATTAATTCTACCCTCCAAAATTTATACTATTTTATAATAACAGCTCCAGCGTAAGTGGTGCGGCTGCTGTGTAGGTGGTGGCAGTGGGTGAAGCTGGTGGCAGTGGGTGAAGCTGGTGGCAGTGGGTGAAGCTGGTGGCAGTGGGTGAAGCTGGTGGCAGTGGGTGAAGCTGGTGGCAGTGGGTGAAGCTGGTGGTAGTGGGTGAAGCTGGTGACAGTGGGTGAAGCTGGTGGCAGTGGGTGAAGCTGGTGGCAGTGGGTGAAGCTGGTGGCAGTGGGTGAAGCTGGTGACAGTGGGTGAAGCTGGTGGCAGTGGGTGAAGCTGGTGGCAGTGGGTGAAGCTGGTGGCAGTGGGTGAAGCTGGTGGCAGTGGGTGAAGCTGGTGGTAGTGGGTGAAGCTGGTGGCAGTGGGTGAAGCTGGTGGCAGTGGGTGAAGCTGGTGGCAGTGGGTGAAGCTGGTGGCAGTGGGTGAAGCTGGTGGTAGTGGGTGAAGCTGGTGGCAGTGGGTGAAGCTGGTGGCAGTGGGTGAAGCTGGTGGCAGTGGGTGAAGCTGGTGGCAGTGGGTGAAGCTGGTGGCAGTGGGTGAAGCTGGTGGCAGTGGGTGAAGCTGGTGGTAGTGGGTGAAGCTGGTGACAGTGGGTGAAGCTGGTGGCAGTGGGTGAAGCTGGTGGCAGTGGGTGAAGCTGGTGGCAGTGGGTGAAGCTGGTGACAGTGGGTGAAGCTGGTGGCAGTGGGTGAAGCTGGTGGCAGTGGGTGAAGCTGGTGGCAGTGGGTGAAGCTGGTGGCAGTGGGTGAAGCTGGTGGTAGTGGGTGAAGCTGGTGGCAGTGGGTGAAGCTGGTGGCAGTGGGTGAAGCTGGTGGCAGTGGGTGAAGCTGGTGGCAGTGGGTGAAGCTGGTGGTAGTGGGTGAAGCTGGTGGCAGTGGGTGAAGCTGGTGGCAGTGGGTGAAGCTGGTGGTAGTGGGTGAAGCTGGTGGCAGTGGGTAAAGCTGGTGACAGTGGGTGAAGCTGGTGACAGTGGGTGAAGCTGGTGACAGTGGGTGAAGCTGGTGGCAGTGGGTGAAGCTGGTGACAGTGGGTGAAGCTGGTGACAGTGGGTGAAGCTGGTGGCAGTGGGTGAAGCTGGTGGCAGTGGGTGAAGCTGGTGGCAGTGGGTGAAGCTGGTGGCAGTGGGTGAAGCTGGTGACAGTGGGTGAAGCTGGTGGCAGTGGGTGAAGCTGGTGGCAGTGGGTGAAGCTGGTGACAGTGGGTGAAGCTGGTGGCAGTGGGTGAAGCTGGTGACAGTGGGTGAAGCTGGTGGCAGTGGGTGAAGCTGGTGGCAGTGGGTGAAGCTGGTGGCAGTGGGTGAAGCTGGTGGCAGTGGGTGAAGCTGGTGGCAGTGGGTGAAGCTGGTGGCAGTGGGTGAAGCTGGTGACAGTGGGTGAAGCTGGTGGCAGTGGGTGAAGCTGGTGACAGTGGGTGAAGCTGGTGACAGTGGGTGAAGCTGGTGACAGTGGGTGAAGCTGGTGGCAGTGGGTGAAGCTGGTGACAGTGGGTGAAGCTGGTGACAGTGAGTGAAGCTGGTGGCAGTGGGTGAAGCTGGTGGCAGTGGGTAAAGCTGGTGACAGTGGGTGAAGCTGGTGGCAGTGGGTGAAGCTGGTGGCAGTGGGTGAAGCTGGTGGCAGTGGGTGAAGCTGGTGGCAGTGGGTGAAGCTGGTGACAGTGGGTGAAGCTGGTGGCAGTGGGTAAAGCTGGTGACAGTGGGTGAAGCTGGTGACAGTGGGTGAAGCTGGTGACAGTGGGTGAAGCTGGTGACAGTGGGTGAAGCTGGTGGCAGTGGGTGAAGCTGGTGACAGTGGGTGAAGCTGGTGACAGTGGGTGAAGCTGGTGACAGTGGGTGAAGCTGGTGGCAGTGGGTGAAGCTGGTGACAGTGGGTGAAGCTGGAAGCTATCCAGCTAGCAAGAGAAACATCACATAACATCTACCTGGAACTAACCAACGACCACTAACCTGATAATTAACCTACTAACGACCAGTTACAAGATATCATCAAACCACCAGTCACACGATCCCGCAACTGGTTGAAACGAGGTACATAAAACGCATAGCATAACTTCCCCCATACCTCCGAAGCCTCTCCATCAATCCCACAACCTTCAAACCTCGCCCCAACAATCTCCCACCCCTCGCAAAATTCCTCTCGACTCCAGCTTTCCATTCAGGCAGCTTGTGCTCCTAGTGCAAGCCGGTTTCCGGTCTCCGCCAGCACTGATTGCTTTTTGAGAGCAGCAAGCGTTGTTCCCGGCGACAATAACCCGAATATTGGACGTTCGCCCCCATACTTACGAGCCAGCAATTATTTTCAAATCTCCAACGTTGCGTTGACGTTGCAGGAACTGAGTTATTGCACTCGGTTGTTGCTGCTGTCTAGCGAGCGTCCACTTTCATCCACTCTTGTTAAAATAGTCGAGTGAGCGTCCACTTTCATCCACTCTTGTTAAAATAGTCGAGTGAGCGTCCACTTTCATCCACTCGTTAAAATAGTCGAGTTAATTTGTACTCTTGGCATCACTGCCACAAAAACACGAGATATCATTGGCTGGTCGACCCGCAGCATATCGAGAGATGCCATATACTTCAGCACATCATTATAAATGATAGCCTTTATATCAATTGTTTGGTCAAACGTACAAAAATGGACTGTTGAGTCCATAAAAATTCAAGTTTTGTATTATTGAACTTGCCCGACTAATTAAGAAATTGGAAAATTAATTAAAGAGCCTAACCTGCTCAGGTAGTTGTAGGCCTACTTTATGCTATCTTAGGCGTAATCTAATATATTTATGTACTATATTAGGCCTAGGAATGATTACGTTTTGTATTTATTTTGTTTTCTCGCGCCCTCTAGAAAATTCATAGTACAAAATGTTAACACTGCTGTAACAGTCCATTTTTGTACGTTCGAGGAATAGTTGCTTCACTTACTATCATTCTAGAGAAATTGGCTTATGTAATTAGGATACTGGCCACTCTGCCTCCAATAGGCAAGGCAAAACTAACCAATCAGTGACTGGGTGAATACGAACGAGCGTCAGAGTCACCTCCACATTCAGTAGACGACGTCCCAAGGTGACCCTGGCTACTGGGGGGGGGGAGATACGGACTCCTAGGATTTATTTATTTAGTTTTAATTACAAATATTAATTTATTTAATTATTTATAATGAATTTATTTAATTTATTTAATTATTTATAATGAATTTATTTAATTTATTTAATTATTTATAATGAATTTATTTAATTTATTTAATTATTTACAATGAATTTATTTAATTATTTATAATGAATTTATTTAATTTATTTATTTCGAATCACACGGGACTGTGTGATTCTAAAGTGGACTGTAAGATAGTAAAGTTTCCCACAAGTAGCTTTCTACACATGTTAGGAGGTTTTAAATTACATAACCTACCAAATCAAAATTAATCGATTGGTAGAAATTTGCTAATAAAGGTTAGTCTACAATGGTTAGTAAATGAATGTGCAGCTTAACTGTTGTGTTGCCTGCAGCCTGGTCATCCAGTCATGGACAGGTTGCACGGAGGACCACGCAACTGGGGCCAGATTCACGAAAGCACTTACGCAAGCACTTACGAACGTGTACATCTTTCATCAATCTTTGACGGCTTTGATAACATTTATTAAACAATTTACAAGCATGAAAACTTGCCATTCAACTGTTGGTATTGTTATAAACAGCCTCCTGGTGCTTCGGAGCTCATTAACTGTTTAATAATTGTAAACAAAGCCTCCAAAGATTGAGAAAAGATGTACAGGTTCATAAGTGTTTGCGTAAGTGTTTTCGTGAATCTGGCCCCAAATTCTCCTGGTGGGTCAGGCTACAGCACCACCACGTGTCACTCTTGTACCAGGTACTCCTGCTAATTTCTTCCCCTTCAATTTCACCCGTCAAAAGGGCGCACAGTGATAAATCGTAAAAAAATATATGACGGCTATATCAGGGGAAATAATTATTCTATTTATCTATGGAGGGGGGGGGGGGAATCTGTCAGTAGGAATTTATTTATTCATTTAGTTATATATAATTTATTAATTTCTTAAGTATTTATTTTAAACTAGCTGTACCTGGCCACGCGTTACTGTGGCCATGGCAACCTTCCCTTGTCACCATTTCCCCATTCAATGGTCCTCCCCACCATTCCCCACTCCCCTGTCCCCTCGTCTTCCCCACCATTCCCCCTTTCCCCTGTCCCCTCTTCCTCCCCACCATTCCCCACTCCCCTCGTCTTCCCAACCATTCCCCCTTCCCCTGTCCCCTCTTCCTCCCAACTATTCCCCCCTTCCCCTGTCCCCTCTTCCTCCCCACCATTCTCCACTCCCCTGTCCCCTTTTCCTCCCCACCGTACTCCGTCTCCCCGTCCCCTCGTCCCCAGCATCCCCAACTTCCCCGTCCCATCGTCCTCCTCGCCATTACTCCCTCCCCCTGTCCCCTCATCCTCCCCAACATCCCCCTCTTCCTTCTCCTCGTCCTCCCCACCATTCCCCACTCCCTCATCCGATGCATTCCCAAGTGATCTGATGGTCCCATCAGAAAATTGGGAACATCAAATGATCTGATGTTCCATCACTGAAAATAAGAAGAGTTTAAAAAACGAAATGAAAAAAATAAAAAAAATAAACTATACTCACAAAATGAATGGTAAGGTAAACAACACAGCTTAATTCCAACACACTGTCACACAAAATAATTAAATCAAAATGAAAATAAATCGAAATTTATGAAAAATCAATCGAAAAATCAATGCAATCGTAAACATTGAAATGAAATTGTAACATATTTAGTATAACGTGTTGCTCTTACGTGCAACAGATGGAGCTGTTTCTCAAAAAAGCATGCTTTTACCTGTTACAGGTGTGGCATCTATATAGTAAGAATATAAAAACATGCGCATATTCGAATGGAATGTTGTGTCAAAATTTCAAAGCAATTGGTGAAGAACTTTTGGAGATTACAGCGTGTGTTGCTCTTATATCCAACTGATAGCGCTGTTTAAAAAAAAAAAAATGTTTTTTCCTGTCACAGGTAAGGCGTGTATATAGTAGGTAAATAAAAACATGCGCCTATTCGAATGTAAAATTGTCAAATTTTCAAAGCAAACGGTTAAGAGGTTTCGAAGATTTCCCTCACATGAAAAACACAGTTTTTCAAAGAAAGCATGTTTTTCCCATCAGACGTGACATCTATATAGTATGTATATAAAAACCTGCTGTTATGGACCTGAGTCCATCGTCGGAGCACGGAGCAGTGACAACAACGCCATCTGTGAGTCCGCTCCCGAAATCCCCTCCAAATGGACGACGCCATCTAGTGAGGACGGGTTATACCGGCCACAGGTGCTGGATTCCCGTCTTAATCAGCTCGTAACATAGCCGCTGCTGACCTCTGGTGAGGTGGCGCTTAAACAGTGAACGCCATCTATGGAGTAAATAGGTGGACGTTTCTGTCTAAGCTAGTAAGTGATGTTTCCTAGTGACCCCATGTAGTGTCCCCAGTACTAATGATGTGTCTGATTACAGAGTCGACCTGGGACTGCTGTATTGGACGATGGATCAGTCTACCCAAGGCAGCCAAGATCTCTCCACGAGTTTGCTCTGAGGAAGCTGTAAATCACCCCCGGACGGACACTGTTGAGAGTGTTAGCCTGCCTGTGACGTGGCAGTATCAGGAATCGCCTTATCCAGGGCTGGCTGGTGGAAGAGACTAGCCACTGTGGTGCTTAGTGAGGAGAGTGATCAGCGGGATCACACGAGGCTCCTGCCTAGAACTCGCAACCCTAGTATCGATCGTGGAGTGGCCTACACAGCGGAACTGATCAGAACCTGCCAGCTAGAGGCTGGATTGTGGTTGAAGGCCTCCACGACGGAGCACCCAGTGGGACTGTGATTTGGCTGGCCTGCGGCCAGGGTAGATTTGCCAAGAGAATCATAGAGGATTCATCGTGGGCTGAAGAAGGGGACCAGGGCTACCCAAAGTGTGCACCGTGGAGCATCCAGTGTCTTCGAAGGAAGACAACTCTGTACATTAAAGTGTGTTTATAACCCCCGTGTGACTGTTATATATTTATTTATGGTGGTGGTGAGATTATATATATAAATCAGAACATTTGTATCCTTCCCCCTTTAATTTAACTTGCGTTACGGAACACAACCCTTGAAAGCCTCTACTAACTTGGGGCCGGATTCCCATACTCTAATAACACCAGAGAAGAACCCGGTTGCGTCCCAGTAGGGCCGTAACACCCGCTCAGATGCGAATGGAACATTGTGTGAAAATCTAAAAGTAATCGGTGAAGAACTTTCGGAGATTAGCGATCTTGAACAAATGAACATTTCCATTTTTATTTATATATATTTAAATGAACTGTATGAATATTTATCCCTCGCTTTAGGACGCGTCCACTAGTACGGTCCTAAATCTATGTCGACTTTGGGGAGGAGACTTTGGTTTTATTTTCCTTTTAATTATAACCAATCATGCGTAACACATTTTTATTATTTCTAGTGTCCAGACCGGTGTTTTAAAGATTATATAAGATGCGTATATTGATAAATAGATATTCAGGTGGCATGGCAAATGTCATTCTCTAAGAGAAGCCACGAAATCCGAGTCGTCTTGCATGATTTACTTAGGAAAATTAGTCGTTAGTTAGTGTTAGTATTGACCTAACGTGACAGCATTTGCTTGGTATGCTAGTGTGCTAGGTGTTAGTTAGTATTTAGTGTCGGAATTTCCGACGAACTAATTAGGGTTTACCCGTTCTGGGTGGCTTGCCCAGCATCTTAACCGCTTGACACAATATACGAATAAGATCATAAACCTATATTAATAATTGCCAAACGGATATAAGAACTCTTTATATGGGCTAATGAATGCGTGCTGATGATGGCAGATTTGGGCGAGTCACAACACCTGAACTAGAGGGAAATATTATGGGAGGTTGTGAGCGTGCGCGCGGACGTGACTTTGTTGATGTTAATAATGGCGTCTCCCGCCTTCCCCGATCAACGACGCGTCGAGAAACTGTTCAAATTCTGCCCTTTTTATTGACAATAGAAGGGAGACCTTAGTGTTATTGGTAATCTTATTAGATCCAGTCATAGAGAATACTTTCTTATAAATTTTGATCCCTAGACCGGTGTTTCAAATGATTGACTAACATTTAATGGTGTATATTCTGTTAACGAGGCAATTATATCCTCATTTTTCTGGAGAAAATTCCACAATTCTAATTTTCTTTGAAAGATTAACTAAAATATGCAGGCAATGAGTCACAATAACGCGGCTAAAGTATGTTGACCAGACCAAACACACTAGGAAGTGAAGGGACGACGACTTGATTTGATTGTTGCCGCCTAAGGCGGCTAGTTTATTGTGCATCCCCCCCCTCCCCGCTCAGCTCGTTGTCGCCGTGTGGGGGCTTAGTGGGCGGCTGCCGGAGTGTGATGCTCCTTGGGACAGTCCTCTGTCCTTTTCTAGCCTTGTGCTCCTGCTGCCGTCCTCTCCAATTCTGCTGGGCATCTTTTCCTTTTCCTTCTGTTTCGTTTTTCTCCCCCCTCTTCTCCTATCTGCTTGCCGTTTCCTACCGACCTTTTGCTCGTTCTGGTTCTTCCCTTGGACTTCTTCTCTTTTGACGCCCGGGTGCTTGAGGAGGCATACTCATGCACCCGTAGAACTGCAGTACCCGACGTCGAGAGCGAGGGGAACCTTTTATTGTCAATCCCCACTTCGTCACTGAACCCGATCTCGACGGACTGTCGGTTTCTTAAGGTGGCGTTTGTGGGGCGTATACTCGCGACGCACCCCTAGGAGGCCCCGACAAGATCGGCGATAGCTTCTTGTTGGGTGTCCTGCCTCTAATTGTGGCTCCATGGTGGGTGTGGGGGCACATTCGTGAGTGAATTCTTTCTTTCGTCAAGATGATTACCCCTGCTTCGGCTTCTTCTGGTTTACCTTCTCAGGCTCGTGGGGTGGGCGACCAAGCCCCCGAGTCGGTCCGTATTGGAAGACCGGGCTCTGTAGCCTCCGCTGCATTGGGCCCCGACCTTGCTCCTCCTTTGGCCTCTCTGACTCCTTCCTCTGGCTCCCCTCCCTCCTCTGTGGTTGGGTCGAGCCCCAAGCCCCCAGTGGTGACTACCTCGTCCCCTGGCGTGGCTCCTTCTCTAGTTGTAACTACTGCGCCTTTTAACCCCTCTCTCTCTGGGGGTTCTCACCGCCGTCTTCGTCACGGCCGCCCTCGCTCGATTCCTTCCAGTTCTGCTACCTATCAAGCCTTGTTTGGTCCCGCTTCGTGGGCCAAATATTTTGATCTCCTCCCTCTTGATTCTGCGCCTCCTGACGATTTCTCCCTCCATCGACATCTCATTGATTCCGTGGATGCCTCCATTACTTTCAACCCCACTCGTCTCGGTACACGTGTCGTTGCTGCTCCTTCTCAGGATGCTGCTTCCCGCTTGGCTGCCTTATCCTGCCTTGGCGAGACCCCCATTCGGGTCTCGAAGAACGTTCAGTTGAATGCCAGTGTTGGCACTATTTTGCTCCCGCCCCATGTTGCGACCGGTGTTCGGGACCTGCGCGACTGCCACGACGATATTCGACATATCCTCGCTGCCCAGGGCCATTCTATTCTCCAGGTGGACACGTTTACTCGTCCCCCTCGTGGTAGTCGCCGTCAACCCCTCCGGGTTGTGAAGATTACCTTTGATGGTAGGACCCTTCCACCCTCTGTCATTCTTGCTGGTGCCAGGTGCTCTGTCCAGGAGTACATTCCTTCTCCTCGGCTCTGCAACAAGTGCTGGAGGTTTGGGCATGGTGCCCTCCGCTGCTCCGGGACTGTCTCTCTCTGTCCTTTGTGTGGTGGCGAAGGTCACTCTAAGTCGGAGTGCGCTTCTCCCCAGGCTCGTTGCCTCAACTGCGGTGAGGCCCATCCTACCTTCTCCCGTGCGTGTGTCCATTACAAGCTTGAGGCAGCCGTCCTCAACTTGAAGCACCGGGAGCGTTTATCTTTTCCTGAGGCGAGGCGCCAGGTTCGCCGGCTCCCGCCTTATGCTAATATCTCTTATGCTCGCGTGTTGCGCTCTTCCTCTCCTCGTCCTTCCCGCCTTCCTCAGACTCACAACCGTTTCCAGGCCTTGGACCCTGATGCGCCCACTGCCCCCTCCTCTGTCCCTTTGGGTTCTCTCCCGAAGGATCCTCCTCCTGGTCCTCTGTCTGGGGTTCCCCTTCCTTCTCCCCGGTCTGTCGTGTCTTCTGTGTCTTCTTCCTCGTCCCCCTCCGATCCTCCTTCCCATCCTCTTCCTCCATCTATCGGCTCTCCCCGCCGCCTGTCGGTGCGGGCGGATGTCCATCGCTCTCCTAACGGCCGTCGTGTGTGCTCTCGTTCGGCTTCTCCTGTTGAGACACTGGAATCCGTTGCCCGGTACGTAGTTGCTGGGACACCGGTCTCTTTAAGTCAGAAGCGTAAGCCTGGCTCCTCTCCTTCCTCTTCCCCGGCGGGTAAGAAGGCTTCGCTTTCTTCCTCAGCTCCTCCTTCTGGCTCTGTTGCTCCTTCCCCTCCCGTTTCAGTGCTTGCGCCCCCTGTTCCTGCTATGGAGGTTTCTTTGGCCCCTGCTTCCCTTTCGGTTGCTGCTCTTGCTGGGGTGCGCTCCTCTCTTTCTACTCCCCCTCTTCCTGCTGCTGTCCTTGACTGCTCCTCTCCGTTGTCTCCTCCTCCTCCTCCTCCTCCTCCTCCGGACCCTGCCCGCCCACCTCTGATCTGTTCTCCCGTTTCCTTCCCTCCGTCTTTGCTCAGTTTACCCATGCCCCCTAACCCTGACTTTGCTGACCCTGATCCCGACTCTGATATTCTTTAACGTGCTCTGTTGGTCTTTCGCCTTTGTTTCTTCCTTGTTCTCTGTTTTTGTCCTTTCTCTTCTCGTCGTTGTCCATTCTTCAATGGAACGTTCAAGGTTATTACGCCAATTTCCTCGAACTCCAACTTCTGGTTTCGCGGTTTTCGCCCCTTTGTGTCTGTCTCCAGGAGCCGATGCTTGGTGCTCGTCCTGGTCGTTTTCGTGGCTATTCCTTTCTCTCCCCCCCCCCCCAGCCATTGCTGGGGCTTCTAATTCTTCTGCTCTCTTGATTCGGGCTGATGTTCCCTTTGTTCCTTTACTTTTTCCTTCGCCTCTCCATTGTTCTGCTGCTCGTATCTTTGTGGGGAAATGGTACACAGTTTGTTCCATTTATCTCCCCCCGAGTGTCCCGCTCTCTCTTCCTGATTTGAAACACCTCCTAGACTCCTTGCCGGAGCCTGTGCTCCTGCTGGGTGACTTCAATTGTCGTCATTCTCTTTGGGGTGACGTTCTGACGAATACCCGGGGTCGCCTCCTTGAGCCGTTTCTCCTCTCTTCTTCCCTGTCTCTTCTGAATTCTGGTGAGCCCACTCATTTGGACTCTCGAACTCGCACCCTTTCTTGTCTTGATCTTTCTCTCTGCTCTTCTTCTCTTTACTTAGATTTCACATGGCAGGTTCTTGATGACCTCCATGGAAGTGATCATTTCCCCATCCTTGTTTCCTTTTTCTCTTTTCGCCCTTCCCTCTCTTTCCCTAGGTGGCAGTTTGCTAAGGCGGACTGGACCCTATTTTCCCTCAGTGCTACTCTCTCTGACCTCTCCCTTCTGCCCCTCTCTCGCGCTCTCCTCCTTTTTCATGACACTGTCTTCGACGCTGCCCTCCGCTCTATTCCTCGCTCTTCCTCTCGGGGTCCACGGAAGTGCGTTCCCTGGTGGAATGCGGACTGTGCTCGGGCTGTCCGCTGTAAGCGTGCAGCCTGGAAGAAGCACCGCCGTAGGCGGACGACCGATTCTTTTCTTTTCTTTCGGAAAGCGAGTGCGGTGGCCCGTAGGGCCATCCGTACGGCTAAACGTGAATGTTGGGCATCTTATGTCTCGACAATTACGTCCGAAACCCCTCTGGCCCAGATCTGGAAGCGTATCCGCAAGATAGCGGGTAAGTTCGTTCCCGATGTTTCACCGGTCCTTCACCTCCATGATACTCTTGTGGCGGACCCGTTGCAGGTCGCTTCCGAACTGGGTTCCCACTTTTCTTCTGTTAGCTCTGGTCTTCATCTTCCCCAATCTTTCCTTCTTCGTAAACCTGTCCTTGAGTCTCGTCCTTTAGATTTCTGCACTCATCTTCAGCTTCCCTATAATGATCCCTTCTCTCTCTCTGAACTTCGTTCTGCCCTGGCCCTCTGCGGTTCTACGGTGGCGGGCTCCGATGGTATTCATTATGAGATGCTTCGCCATCTCCCTCCGAGCACGTCTCAGTATTTACTGAGTCTGTATAATCGGATCTGGGAGTCGTCGTCAGTCCCTGAGGACTGGCTCGATGCCGTTGTCCTCCCTGTTCGCAAACCGGGGTCTCTGGGTACTTCCCCTAAGGACTTTCGCCCTATTGCTCTCACAAGTTGTGTCTGCAAACTCTTTGAACGTATGGTTAACGTTCGTCTGATGTGGTTCCTGGAACACCATCACCTCCTCTCCCCTTCTCAATTTGGTTTCCGCAAGTGCCGCAGCACGACAGATGTCCTGGTGAACTTGGAGGTCTATATTCGTACTGCTTTTGCTGCGAAGACCCCCGTTGTTGCCGTCCTTTTTGACCTAGAGAAGGCTTACGACACCACTTGGCGTTATCATATCCTATCTCAACTTCATTCTTTTGGCCTTCGTGGTCATCTCCCTCTCTTTCTCCACAGCTTCCTCTCTCGTCGTTCCTTTCGGGTGCGCCTTGGTACCGCTCTCTCTCCCTCTTTTCAGCAATACGAAGGTGTGCCCCAGGGTAGTGTTCTGAGCACTACTCTTTTTCTGGTTGCCCTCAATGGTCTTCTTTCCTCTCTTCCTTCTGGTGTCTTCTCCGCTCTCTATGTCGATGATCTTACCCTTTGTTGTCAGGGTGATGATTCGCCTCTCCTTCAACGCCGGCTTCAACTTGAAATTGATGCCGTGTCGTCTTGGGCCACAGGTCATGGCTTCAAGTTCTCTACTTCTAAGACTTGTGCCATGACTTTTACGCGGAAACGGGTTGTTCTTCGTCCCTCTTTGTCACTTTATGGTCATCCCCTTGAATACAAAGATTCCGCGAAGCTTTTGGGGTTATTCCTTGACACTCGTTTGTCTTGGTCTCCCCATATCTCTTACCTCCGTGTTGAGTGCTCTAAGTCCCTTACCCTCCTTCGGGTCTTGTCCCATACTTCTTGGGGGGCAGATAGGCGCACTCTCCTTGCTTTACATTCCTCTCTCGTCCTGTCTAAGCTCGATTATGGTTGCCCTGCTTACTCGTCTGCTTCTCCTTCTACTCTTCGCCGTCTTGATGCTTTGCACCATACTGGGTTGCGCCTCAGTTCTGGTGCCTTTCGTTCGACTCCCGTCCTTAGCTTGTATGTTGACACTGGCTTCCTGTCTCTCCAGGACCGCCGTGATCGCTACTGTCTTCGCTATCTTGCGCGGTCCTTGCAACATCCTTCCTCTCGCCTCTGTCGTGCTTTAACTTTTACCCCTCCTGCGGTTCCTGTTCCTCTTCACCACCTCCCTCTTTCTGTCCGGTTATCTCGCCTACAGGATTCTCTTTCCGTTCGTATTTCTGATGTTTCTCCTCGTGTTGTTCCTTCTTTGCCCCCGTGGAGGGTCCCTCTTCCGCGGTTTTGTACATCCTTGACTCGTATCACTAAAGCTTTTACCCCTCCTACAGTTCTAAAACGCCTTTTCCTCGAGCACTTTTCTTCTCACTCCCGCTCCGTTTCTGTCTTCACCGATGGGTCTAAGTCAGCGGACGGTGTTGGCTACTCTGTTGTTTTTCCTGATCGCACTTATATGTGTCGCTTGCCTCCGGAGACTAGCATCTTTACAGCGGAACTTTATGCTATTCTCTATGCTCTTCGTCTCCTGCTTTCTCGTTGTCAGTCTTCCTTTGTGGTTGTTGTTGACTCTCGTAGTGCCCTCATGGCTCTCGGGTGCTTTAATCCAGTTCATCCGGTAGTTGTCGAGATCCAGCATTGGCTGTTTCTCGTTCACAGTAAATTTAAGTCGGTTGAGTTTTGTTGGGTTCCCAGCCATATTGGCGTGTCTTTAAATGAGCGTGCGGATGCTGCCGCTAAGGAAGCTGTCCGCTCTTGTCCCATCTCTCGTAAAGGCATTCCGTATTCCGACTTTTACCCGGTTATCCATTCCTCAGTCCTTACCCGTTGGCAGGCTTCTTGGTTGTCTGTTACTGGTAACAAGCTACGTACTCTTAAATGTTGTGTTTCCTCGTGGCCGTCCTCCTTCCACCGTAACCGGCGGTGGGAAACAGCTCTGGCGAGGTTGCGTATTGGCCATACTCGCTTAACCCATGGTCACTTGATGGAGCGCCGCCCTGCTCCTTATTGTCCTAGTTGCATTGTCCCTCTTACGGTCGTGCATGTCCTTCTTGAATGTCCTGACTTCCAGGACGAGCATGTGTCTTGCTTTCCGACCGCCCCTCGCGGTCACCTGTCCCTCGGTAGAATTCTTGGTGACTCGGATACTTTTGATATCGTTCGCCTTATGCGTTTTTGTTCTCGTATTGGCATCCTTGGTGATATTTAGCGCCCTCTGATTATTTTGCGTATTTGATGGTGCTACATAGCCTTCCCGGTTTGGTGCCTTCTTTTGATAATTACTTACTTATTGTGCATCCCATCTTCTTGAGGTTATCTTGAGATGATTTCGGGGCTTTTTAGTGTCCCCGCGGCCCGGTCCTCGACCAGGCCTCCACCCCCAGGAAGCAGCCCGTGACAGCTGACTAACACCCAGGTACCTATTTTACTGCTAGGTAACAGGACCATAGGGTGAAAGAAACTCTGCCCATTGTTTCTCGCCGGCGCCTGGGATCGAACCCAGGACCACAGGATCACAAGTCCAGCGTGCTGTCCTCTCCGCCGACCGGCTCCCATACTCATCCTGTGAACGGTAGCGCAAAAGCATTACAGAGGGCACAAAATGTCTATCAGACCTCATCTTAGATTTTTACATAAACAATTTTATCTATCCTTCACACCTTATAGTTACAATGTCAGCTAGTTACAGAGAAAGTGCTATTACAAGAGCTATATATTTACAGTACATCATCATACATTAATGGACGACGACGTTTCGGTCCGTCCTGGACCATTCTCAAGTCGACTGAGAATGGTCCAGGACGGACCGAAACGCCGTCGTCCCTTCACCTTCTAGTGTGTGGTCTGGTCAATTAACTAAAATACTTTTTGTGCTAATTTGTTAATACAAAAACAGCAGCAATATTATGTACATATTGTATTGAAAATTAGTAAATGGTGTCGGTATTTTCCGACAGCGACTGTTGAAACCACAATAGGCTACACCGGCTTTCATATTCCTTATCCTCGGTGGTGATGGTGGGCGATTGTGCTTCCTTTTTTTCTATAATGGGCGGTTTCCTCTTCAGAATTTGGCGGTTATATAAATATATTGGAATGTCTTTACGCCCGTGGTGAGGTGAATAGTGTCAAGACTTCTTGTCTCGAGTATTATACTATTTACTCGGGGATGAACCATGCATTGGAGTGCGTATGTTGACGTGCCTACCACAACCAGTTGCATGGTTTTTATTTCTAAAAAAAAAAAATACAAGAATGACAACATCATCACATGAAAAAGGGCAATACCAACCACCATCACGGGGTGGTTGTATTACCAACCACCATCACACACAGTGGTATTACCAACCACCATCACACACGGTGGTGTTTCCAATCACCATCACGTGGTGGTGGTGGTATTACCAACCACCATCACACACAGTGGTATTACCAACCACCATCCCGTGGTGGTGGTATCACCAACCACCACCACACCGTGTGGTATTACTAACCACCATCACGTGGTGGTGTTGCCAACCACCATCACACACGGTAGTATTACCAACCACCATCCCGTGGTGGTGGTATTACCAACCACCATCACACACGGTGGTATTACCAACCACCATCACACACGGTGGTATTACCAACCACCATCACACACGGTGGTATTACCAACCACCATCACACACGGTGGTATTACCAACCACCATCACGTGGTGGTGGTATTACCAACCACCATCCCGTGGTGGTGGTATTACCAACCACCATCACACACAGTGGTATTACCAACCACCATCCCGTGGTGGTGGTATCATCAACCACCACCACACCGTGTGGCATTACCAACCACCACCACACCGTGTGGTATCACCAACCACCACCACACCGTGTGGTATCACCAACCACCACCACACCGTGTGGTATCACCAACCACCACACCAATATTCCAGTAAGCCTGCACCTCTAACTCCCCAGCTCATCGCTCTCTCTTCGTAATTTAATTAATTTGGTTTTTAAATATATATTCCGGACCTGGTATTTCATTAGGCAACGACGATATGTGAAATATTTTATTCAGATTTCAGTGACGGATAATCAGCTTAGCTTTCCCTATTTTAATGGTAAACAAATCATTTTTTAACATCGGGTGACGTTCCGGCTGTTATAGGATAGCACAATATGCCTTTGTGTCTTTGTGTATAAAATTTGGGTATGAGAGTCAGTATATGTGTGGTCTTGAGGTCAGCCAGCCTCTCGTTCCTCTTATTTCTTGAGGTCTGCAAATTGGCGAGTTAAGCCGAGCTAAGCCCAGGGGAGCTGCGTCCAGCATGTGGGGTCACGAACCCCTGGCTCACATTGTACCCTCACCACCCCCTCCTGCTTCACCCCTCCCCCTCTCCTGCTTCACCCCTCCCTCCCTCCTGCTTCACCACCCTGTGATGGGATGGATTTTCCTAGCCAGCTTGTAGGCTGTTGTGTGTGTGCACAACAGGAAGGGCAAGTGCACATAGCGTGCACTGGACCTAGTTGGGGAAATACTTCACCTACACATGCTTGTTGGACGTCTCGGGTCAACCCATGACATGACCTTACCAACAAGACTTCAGTGGTCGCTGTAGCAAGTCTGTAAGGAAAGGTATAGCCATCAGCAGGTTTATGTGAGGTTTGTGTAGCAAGTGGAGAGTGATGTGGGGGAGCCAACGGTCTGGCGGCCGCCCCCACACCGTGACGTCAGAGGCATCACGCCACTTGAAGGGGAGTCGTGAGTGGTGGAGCCACCTAGGCCTCTGAAGCGCAATTCTGTGATTGGTCAAGTCAAACACAGAGGGGGACCAGCTTGGCCCGGTCCCGGTTTGGGCGCCAAAATCATTCTGTCCTGAGTCGTTGTGTAGAGCAGGCGTGTTGTTGCAGAGTCACGGTCAGGCTACGTGAAACAGTGCCGGCAACGACAATTAAGTACTCCATCTCGTCGTACCACCGACGCGGGTCCGCCGTAGGATACGCAGAATCCGGAATTCGCGGGCGACTGGTACTTCGATTAAATTAAGTAAGGAGTGTACTTAACATTAAAGTAGAGTCAACCGCGTGATCACTACCATAGCAGAAGGCAACAGACTGCTTAGTGAATCCGCGTGTACTTCCCGCATCGCTCGTCATTAAGTCTCATTGATTAGGATACCTAACACTAGAGGTATATATATATATATATATATATATATATATATATATATATATATATATATATATATATATATATATATATATATATATATATATATATATATATATATATATATATATATATATATATATATATATACAATGGCAATATTTGCTTAGGCGTACCTGCAAGAGGAGGCAAGTCACTAGCCTCATCAGTCACTAGGGCAATAAATAATTTCCCCAGAGCTGACAACTTGATCCCCATCCCTCCTCAACGCAAAAACCGTCGTGGCAGACCCAAGAGTTCCAATGATAATTTTAAACTAGGAACACAAGTGACCAAAAAAATTGAAGAGGGCAACACAGTAGGAGCAATTAGGTTACTATCCAGTGAAGACACAATCGCCCCTAGAAATACCGCTACCGCCAACTCGCTGAGAGAGAAGCACCCTCCTAGAGTACCGTGGGAACCCACTGCTCAGGACACAAATGTCCCAGACATGGGACCTCTATTCCTCCAAGCGTCAAAGGTATACAAAGCCATCATGTCATTTCCGCCAGGCTCGGCAGGGGGATACACTGGAGTAAGACCTCAGCACCTCAAGGAGATGGTAAACCCAGTTCTCGGAGAAGTTGCCGAGACACTATTGTCAGAGGTCACGAAGTTTGTCAACGACTGCCTCTCTGGGTTGATCCCAGATACAATTAAACCCTTTTTCTTCTTCGGAGCATCCCTTTGTGCCCTTAAGAAGAAGGATGGTGGAGTCAGACCCATTGCCGTGGGTAACACACTTCGGGGCCTTGTTGCTAGGGCAGCTGTCAGAAAAATTAGCATAGACGCTGCAACGATGTTTCGACCCCATCAACTAGGTTTTGGTGTTCCCCATGGCTGTGAAGCAGCAGCTCGTGCAGCACGAGCCTATATCAAGCACCTCCCAGAAAATAAGGCATTAATTAAATTAGGCTTTAAAAATCCCTTCAACCAGGTAAAAAGGGATGTGGTACTGGAAGCAGTTCGAACAAGCTTTTCTTCTCTACTCCCCTTCGTCTCAGCAGGGTACAGTAGGGAATCAACGCTGCTGTTTGGGGAACATGAAGTTGTTTCTGCAGAAGGTGTCCAGCAGGGAGACCCACTTGCCCCTTTTCTTTTTTGCATGGCGGTTAAAGAGGTCACAAGCAGGTTGACCAGCGAACTCAACATCTGGTTCCTGGACGATGGCACCCTAGCAGGGACACAGGAGTCCCTGCTAGATCTACAGCTGGTGAAATCTAAGGGAGAGGAGTTAGGACTCACCCTAAACCCATTAAAGTGTGAAATCATCTCATCTAGCCAACCAACCATAGATGCAGTGCGAACCATATTGCCAGGAGCCCCAGTGATCCCTCCCACCGACAGTGTGCTGCTAGGGGCACCTCTGGGCTCGAGCGCCATTGAGGTAGTCCTCGAAGAAAAGCTGAACGACCTGAGGAGGATGGAGGGAAGAATAGGGGCTTTGGACGCCCACGATGCTTTGTACCTTCTCACAAGGTGCCTGGCTTTGCCCAGACTGACCTATTTCCTAAGGTGTGCTCCCTCCTTCGACAGCCCAAAATTAACAGAATATGACACACTCCTAAGGTCAATAACCGTGAAAGTGTTAAACCTCTCCCTGCAAGATGACCAATGGGACCAAGCAACGCTCCCAGTTAGACTCGGGGGGATAGGTATTCACAAGGCGACACAGTTAGCATTGCCGGCATTCTTATCCTTGACCAGTGCAACAGGTGAATTAGTTAAGGAAATACTACCGGAACACCTAAGAGACTCCATTGGGATTCATGATCCCAAATTCGCGGAAGGAGCTGGTCAGTGGGACACTCTTGTCAACTCTCACCCTCGACCGACTTTTCCAAATGACTGCAAACAGTCCAAATGGGATAGCCCCATAGTGGAGAACATCGCCACATCATTGCTGGAGGCAGCTTCCAGGAAGGACAAAGCGCGTCTTCTAGCTGTGCAAGCGCCCCATGCCGGGGACTTCCTGTTGGCAGTCCCTGATTCCGCCTTGGGCACCCGCCTGGACCATCGGACCCTAAGTATTGGTGTTGCCCTGCGCCTTGCCGCCCCTATCTCCACCGAGCACCGGTGTATTTGCGGTCATGCACGGGCAGACCAATACGGCAGCCATGGTCTCATCTGTTGTAAGACACAGGGGAAGCTTGCCAGACATGAAGCAGTCAATGACATCATCAAGAGAAGTTTGGCTACAGCTGGGTGTCCAGCACAAAGGGAACCTCAGTTGTGCAGGCCTGACAACAGCCAAAAACGCCCAGATGGGGTCACCCTGCAGCCGTGGAGGGAAGGTAAATAGGTCGTGTGGGACTACACGTGTGCATCCACATTGGCTGATACCTATCTACCTTACAGCGCAGCTGAGGGAGGCGGGGCGGCCACCTTCAGGGAGACCCAGAAAACTAACATGTACAGGGACCTAGAACGTTGTTACAGGTTCGTGCCAATAGGCTCTGAGACTCTGGGCGCCTGGGGTAAATGTGCACTTAAGTTCCTAAAGGAGCTGGGCGAGGAACTCATTGGGAAGACTAGAGACCCAAGAGCGGCCAGTTTTATGTTCCAGCGCCTCAGTGTCGCTGTTCAGAGGGGAAATGCGTGCTGTATCTTGGGTACGCACCCGACCCCCGAGGAACTGGACGAGGTCTTCGAACACTGATTGGTATATTGTTATATAAGTGTGTGTTTTCTGTAAACTGTAGCATTGCAATAAAATAAAAAAATAAAAAAATAATTATTTTTCGACTACCTAACCTACCTAACCTAACCTAACCTAACTTTTTCGGCTACCTAACCTAACCTAACCTATAAAGATAGGTTAGGTTAGATTAGGTAGGGTTGGTTAGGTTCGGTCATATATCTACGTTAATTTTAACTAAAATAAAAAAAATTGACCTCATACATAATGAAATGGGTAGCTTTATCATTTCATAAGAAAAAAATAGAGAAAATATATTATTTCAGGAAAACTTAGCTTATTAGGCAAATCGGGCCTTGCATAGTAGGCTGAGAAGTGCGTTCTGGCTACTAGGTACGACATATATATATATATATATATATATATATATATATATATATATATATATATATATATATATATATATATATATATATATATATATATATATATATATATATATATATATATATATATATGTCGTACCTAGTAGCCAGAACTCACTTCTCAGCCTACTATTCAAGGCCCGATTTGCCTAATAAGCCAAGTTTTCCTGAATTAATATATTTACTATAATTTTTTTCTTATGAAATGATAAAGCAACCCTTTTCTCTATGTATGAGGTCAATTTCTTTTTATTGGAGTTAAAATTAACGTAGATATATGACCGAACCTAACCAACCCTACCTAACCTAACCTAACCTATATTTATAGGTAAGGTTAGGTTAGGTAGCCAAAAAAAGCTAGGTTAGGTTAGGTTAGGTAGGTTAGGTAGACGAAAAAACATTAATTCATGAAAACTTGGCTTATTAGGCAAATCGGGCCTTGAATAGTAGGCTGAGAAGTGCGTTCTGGCTATTAGGTACGACATATATATATATATATATATATACATACATTGCTCAGTATATATATATATATATATATATATATATATATATATATATATATATATATATATATATATATATATATATATATATATATATATATATATATATATATATGTCGTACCTAGTAGCCAGAACGCACTTCTCAGCCTACTATGCATGGCCCGATTTGCCTAATAAGCCAAGTTTTCCTGAAATAATATATTTTCTCTAATTTTTTTCTTATGAAATGATAAAGCTACTCATTTCATTATGTTTGAGGTCAATTTTTTTTTATTGGAGTTAAAATTAACGTAGATATATGACCGAACCTAACCAACCCTACCTAACCTAACCTAACCTATCTTTATAGGTTAGGTTAGGTTAGGTAGCCGAAAAAGTTAGGTTAGGTTAGGTTAGGTAGGTTAGGTATTCGAAAAACAATTAATTCATGAAAACTTGGCTTATTAGGCAAATCGAGCCTTGCATATTAGGCTGAGAAGTGCGTTCTGGCTACTAGGTACGACATATATATATATATATATATATATATATATATATATATATATATATATATATATATATATATATATATATATATATATATATATATATATATATATATGTCGTACCTAGTAGCCAGAACTCACTTCTCAGCCTACTATTCAAGGCCCGATTTGCCTAATAAGCCAAGTTTTCCTGAATTAGTATATTTACTATAATTGATTTCTTATGAAATGATAAAGCAACCCTTTTCTCTATGTATGAGGTCAATTTTTTTTATTGGAGTTAAAATTAACGTAGATATATGACCGAACCTAACCAACCCTACCTAACCTAACCTAACCTATATTTATAGGTAAGGTTAGGTTAGGTAGCCAAAAAAAGCTAGGTTAGGTTAGGTTAGGTAGATTAGGTAGACGAAAAAACATTAATTCATGAAAACTTGGCTTATTAGGCAAATCGGGCCTTGAATAGTAGGCTGAGAAGTGCGTTCTGGCTATTAGGTACGACATATATATATATATATATAAATATATATATATATATATATATATATATATATATATATATATATATATATATATATATATATATATATATATATATTAGTATATTTTGGTAATTTTTGATTTTTGATTTACCTCCAACAGTGAAGCGTAATGTACGAAAGATTGAGAAAATTCGTGTTAGAATTATTAATCTTACTTTCTCGGTCATATTTAATAATATATATATATATATATATATATATATATATATATATATATATATATATATATATATATATATATATATATATATATATATATATATATATTATACGCTGTATGCCCATGTCTTGTGATATCATTTCAGTAGGAACCAGTATCTGGCTGTATAGTGTAACTGTAAAGGTATTTACTGGGAGATTTCCCTAGCTGTGTTTACTGTATTTTGCCAGTGTAATTATTTTTTACAAAGTGTTGTGTGTTTGGGCGGTGTATACTTATTTATTCACCGAGGGGGTGTGACATCATACCAAGGGGGGGGGGCTACAAGGTGTACTGTGTTGTATGATTTGTCCGTATGACAAGGTCCTGGGCGAATTCTTTAATTGGCTAATGAAGGATTCAGTGAGGGGGTATTGAGGGTCATTAACGTCACCCAAGGGATACACATTGTTGGATGAAGGAACTGTTGTGTTGAGACAGTATTGAGATTAAGTAATACGTACGGGTGCACTTATCTGTCCGTGGGACAGCTAATTGAGGGTAATTAGCATCATCATAATAAATTCACACAGTGGTGAGGGACAGTCGGGAGGGCGACGGTGTTTGTGTTAACGTATTGTTCTGGACTAATGACCCGTCCCTGGGATGGCTAATTAGTGCCTTAAGGTAATTTGGGTAATTAACGTCACAGGGTTTTGAGTGTCGAGGACGATGTCATTCGAGCTAGCATAATTTGTTTTGGATTTATCACATCAGTCTGTGGGACAGTTGATCACTCAATCACGTTAATTAAGAGTAATTAACTTCCTAGTGAATTCAGTGTTTGATGAGACCTACTCAAGCAGTGTGGAGAGTAAAGTATTCGTGTAGTATTAATTATTTGTCTGTGGGACAGTTAATTGCTCAAGTTAATTAGAGTAATTAACCTTAATCAAAGTAAGTTTGACATTGACTGTGGAGACAACTGTCGATAGGGTGACAGTGGAGTCTAACATAACTCGTTTTGAATTAGCTGTCCGTGTGACATTAATTGGTAATTACTCACTGAATGCTTGATGGGTCAAGTGTGACGTAATTAAGGTCAAGTGAGTTATCGTTTGACAGTTTACTTGTCTGTAGGAGACAAGTGTGTGATTTAACGTAATCTAAATTGTTGTTGACTGGTGTTGACAGTCAATTAACGTAATTGATCACTAAGCATTAGAGTCATTAGTCATTAGTTTGTTGTCGTTCGGGTGACGAAGTGTTATTAACATAGAATTGCCAGGGGGTTACCAGTGTTGGCATTAACCTGCCAAGTCGTTGCGATCTCGCCGCAGGGTGCTGCAGGAGTTAATAGCAAATTGTAGTTGTTGATTTATATTGCAGTGTGCTGCAAGTAATTTTGTACTGCAATTGGTGTCCCAGGTGGGCACACCATTGTTCAGTTTGTTCATTGTTTCAGCCCCAAGCGACCACAGATAGGATTTTTATGGTTATACTTGGAGCGGCATTTGACAGGAGTCATTGCTACATTAAGGCTGTTGAATTAGCTTTCTCTAACATGCCACAAAAAGACAATAATGTAACGTCAAGTTTGTTGCTGTAGAAGACTTGGTTTTTTGTTGAATAAATTGTTGTTAAAGAGAACAATTTTTATGTCTAGCCTTACAACAAACTTGTCCCACACATATTCTGCAATATATGACGTTTCGTGTGAATTTTACTGAAGGCCGGATTCTGAATTCGAATCCGATTCATAGCGCCACTCATCAAATTAAATTTGGCGTGAGAACTTGTGAGTTACCCTTAATAGTGCCTAGTCACTCAAGGAATTCAACGACCTAGTGGATAGGGATTTGAACTTCATTGAAATCCAGACGGTTGCTCCCGCCTTTCTATGGTCTCTTGTTTAAAGTACAAGCTATGCACGCAGTCCTTTATGCTTGAGGTCAACCTTCAAGATACGGTGAATAGAAAAATCTCACACCCCCCCCCCCCCTCCTGCTTCACCACCATTGTTCCCTCCCCCTCTTCCCCCCCTTCCCCCCTCCTCGCCTCCCCATCCCGCTCCAACTGGCACTCACAAGGTGATGGAGAACATCGTGAGAAAAAACCTAGCAACACATCTAGAAAGAAGAGACTTCGTGACAAACCACCAACATGGGTTCAGAGAGGGTAAATCTTGCCTCACTAGTTTAATAGAATTCTACGATCAGGTAACAAAGATTAAGCAAGAAAGAGAAGGGTTTGCAGACCATTTTCTTGGACTGTCGGAAAGCCTTTGACACAGTACCCCACATGAGGTTGGTGAATAATTTGGAGAAACAGGCAAGAGTAACTGGTAGGGCGCTCTAGTAGATAATAGTGTACCTATCTTGAGGTTATCTTGAGAGGATTTCGGGCCTTAGCGTCCCCGCGGCCCGGTCCTCGACCAGGCCTCCTTTTTGTTACACACCCCCAGGAAGCAGCCCGTAGCAGGTCTCTAGCTCCCAGGTACCTATTTACTGCTAGGTGAACAGATGCATCAGGGTGAAAGAAACTTTTTGCCCATTTGTTCGATCCACGTCTACACCGGGGATCGAACCCGGAACCTCAGGACAACGAATCCGAAGTGCTGTCCACTCGGCTGTCAGTCGCCCGAAGCAATACCTACTCAATAGGAAACAGAGAGATACTAAGAAACATAAGAACAAAGGTAACTGCAGAAGGCCTATTGGCCCATACGAGGCAGCTCCTATTTATAATCGCCCAATCCCACTCATATACATGTCCAACCTACGCTTGAAACAATCGAGGGACCTCACCTCCACCACGTTATGCGGTAATTAGTTCCACAAATCAACAACCCTGTTTCCGAACCAGTATTTACTCAAGTCTTTCCTAAATCTAAACTTATCCAATTTATACCCATTGTTTCGTGTTCTGTCTTGTGTTGATACTTTTAATACCCTATTAATATCCCCTTTGCTATGTCCATTCATCCACTTGTAAACCTCTATCATGTCACTCCTAACTCTTCGCCTTTCCAGTGAATGCAATTTAAGCTTTGTTAATCTCTCTTCATATGAAAGATTTATAATTTGGGGAATTAACTTAGTCATCCTACACTGGACACGTTCAAGTGAATTTATATCCATTCTATAATATGGCGACCAAAACTGAACTGCATAGTCTAAATGGAGCCTAACCAGAGCAAGATATAGCTTAAGAACCACACCAGGTGTCTTGTTACTAACGCTTCGATTAATAAATCCCAGTGTCCTATTTGCCTTATTACGAACATTCATGCATTGATCCTTTCGTTTTAAATTCTTACTAATCATAACTCCCAGATCCCTTTCGCAATCTCAACACCATCTAGCTCGTATCTTGTAATTCTATCATCATTACCTAGCCACAAAACTTTGCATTTATCAGCATTAAACTGCATCTGCCAATCTTTTGACCATTTCAAAACCCTATTTAGATCAACTTAAAGTGATAGTGAGTCTTCTTCCGTGTTAATTTCCCTACCGATTTTGTTTTATCGGCAAATTTGCAAATGTTGCTACTCAAACCTGAATCTAAATCATTGATATATATTATAAACAACAGAGGTACCAGTACACCGCCTTAAGGCACTCCACTAACAACATTATCCCACTCTGACTTAACCCCATCTATACTAACTCTGTTTCCTTTGGTATAGCCATGCCCTAATCCAGCTTAATATAGCATCCCCAATACCATGAGACTCTATGTTTTTAATCAGTCTTTCATGTGGCACTGTATCAAAAGCTTTGCTAAAGTCAAGGTACACAACATCACAATCCTTACCACTATCAACTGCCTCAACTATGCTGGAATAAAAAGATAGCAAATTTGTTAAACATGAACGGCCATTTGTAAAACCATGTTGCGACTCAATTATTAATTTATGTTTTTCAAGATGAAGACGAATTGTATTAGCAATTATCGATTCAAGTAACTTTCCCACAATAGACGTTAGGCTAATTGGCCGATAGTTTGACTCAAGTGATCTATCTCCTTTCTTAAAAATTGGTACCACATTGGCAACCTTCCATGACTCTAGTACTCTGCCTGACTATTGATTTATTAAATATGGTAGACAGTGGCTCGGAAAGCTCCTCTTTGCATTCTTTAAGCACCCTGGCAAACACTTCATCCGGCCCTGGGGATTTGTTTGGTTTTAGTTTTACTATTTGTTTAATTACATCCTCCCTGGTAACTGCTAAACTAGTCAACCTGTCCTCGTCCCCACCCACATAGACTTGTTCGGCTGAAGGCATATTGATAAGTCCTCTTTAGTAAATACAGATATAAAATATTTATTAAACATACAACTCATATCCTCGTCATTATCCGTTATTTGGCCTGTCTCAGTTTTTAATGGACCTATCCTTTCCCCCTAGTCCCCTTTTTTATATCTTCGATATAACTGAAAAAATCCTTTAGGATTTCTCTTTGCTTGCCCTGCTATGCAAACTTCATAGTTTCTTTTTGCTTTCCTTATCTCTTTTCTAGTATTTCTAATCAGTTGTACAAATTCCTGTTCTAAACTGACTTCCCCCATTCTTAATCCTTTTGTACCACGCTCTCATTTCACCTATAAGGTTCTTCAGATCCTTTGTTATCCCTTTCGGGTCATTAGTATTCGATCTATTCAATTTGTATGGTATACTACGTTCCAGTGCTTTGCTTAGAATATTTTTTAAAAAGTTATATTTTGAATCCACATCGAAATCCCCTTTTATGTCACCTATCGCTGGGTTCATGTCTCGCTCCAAGACCGGCCCACCCCCCCATGCCCAATGTATTTGACCCCAAAAAATTCTTAGTCTATTGAAATCAGTTTTTCAAAAATCTGGCACCGTAACAGAATTTTCTCCTACAGATCTATTCCATTCTATGCTAAATCTGATTTCTTTATGATCACTGTTCCTTAGCTCACTCCCTATTTCGATGTCATTAATTTGTGTTTGCCTGTTAGTTAACACTAAATCTAAAATATTATTTTCCTGCGTTGGTTCCTTAATGTGTTGGCTAAGAAAGCAATCGTCAATTAATTCTAGAAAATCTTCTGCTTCATTATTTCCTGTTCTGTTAAACCAATTTATTCCACTAAAATTAAAGTCACCCATGACACAAATACTGCTAGATCTAGATGCTCTAGATATTTCATCCCATAGATGCTTTGCTTCCATCCTGTTTTAAGTTTGGTGGCCTGTATATAACTCCTATTATAAGATTATTTGCTCTTTCGTTTAATTCTATCCAAATAGTTTCTGTATGTGATTCAGTTTTGATTCCCTCTTTGAGACTACATTTCAAAGTTTCCCTAATATATATGGTTACTCCCCCTCCTCGTCTAATATATCTATCTGTGTGAAATAGTTTAAATCCATTTATTTGATATTCAACTAATAGTTCTTTATCTTCTACATTCATCCACGTTTCGGTAAGTGCAATAATATCTATTTTTTCTGTGCAGACAAGAGCATTTAAATCGTTTATTTTGTTTCTTATGCTTCTACTGTTAGTGGAATGTACCCTAAGTGAACTGTTATTTTGAGGCCCTTCTCTTTCCCTGATCATTTTGCCAATTTGTTTCCCTCACAAACACGTACTTTTATTACCTCCTTCCTCCATATCAATTCCCATACCTCTATCTACTAACAGTTTAAACCTAAACAAACCCCTCCAACTATTGGTTCCAACGAGTTAGCAACAGCAACAACCCCAGCCCTAGATAGATGCACCCCATCACGAGCATACATTCAATTTCTTCCATAGAAGTGTTCCCAGTTATCTACGAAAGATATTGCATTTGATTTGCAATACCTTTCCAGCCGGCAATTGACACCTAGTGCCCTCGACAACCATTCATTTCCTACTTTCTTTCTTGGAAGAATGCCACATATGATCAGGATTCCTCCCTTGCTCCTAACTAATTCTATGGCTGTTTTATACCTCTGAATCAGTTCTTCACTCCTAACTCGTCCAACATCATTACTCCCTGCACTAATACAAATACAGTAATGGGTTTGTTCTCACTTCCCGTCATAATCTTTCATGTTGTCAGCAATATCTCCAATTCCAGCTCCCAGATAGCAAACCCTTAACCCTGAGGTCTGTTCCCCCCTATCTCTGGTACAAAACGTCCTGTCTAAATACCTTACCGGGAATCTCCCACAACCAAAATTCGCTTAGTTTCTTCCTTTTCCTTTTGAGCATTTTGAGGGACCTATGCTTCGTCCTTGAGGGACCTGCACTTTGTACCAATTTTGGTATGAAGTAAATATTTTTGTAAATACTGTGAGGGGTGAGACCTCAGATTAGCAGGTAGTCACAAGCGGAGTCCCACAGGGCTCTGTACTCGGACCACTCCTGTTTCTGATATACGTAAATGATCTTCCAGAGGATATTTTAGTCTCCGTGGTGTAGTGGTAAGACACTCGCCTGGCGTTCCGCGAGCGCTATGTCATGGGTTCGTATCCTGGCCGGGGAGGATTTACTGGGTGCAATTCCTTAACTGTAGCCTCTGTTTAACGCAACAGTAAAATGTGTACTTGGATGAAAAAACGATTCTTCGCGGCAGGGGATCGTATTCCAGGGACCATAGGATTAAGGACTTGCCCGAAACGCTATGCGTACTAGTGGCTGTACAAGAATGTAACAACTCTTGTATATATCTCAAAAAAAAAAAAAAATATTGTCACGTTAAAATCTCTAGAAGACATTCGGCCTATTCCATTATCACCTATTCTACTCATTCACGTCTATTTAATCAAGAACTGCAGCCAAGAAGCCCAGCAACTACTTCCAGACGTCTAGACAATACCACCAGTCTACCTACTCCACTGCCCGTCACTCCACCTCACACCTGGGTCGCTGGGAGGCCACGCCCTCCGAAACAAGCAGTTTAAGTGAGCCGGTTCATAGTTAAAGAAGCCATCAGCGCCATCTGCCCGGCCGATATTCGGTATAAATAGTGCTACCAAGCTCTCCAAGATTCAGATTACTCCTGTGTGCTGAACTGAGTAGACCTGTTGACACATCTCGGTGTGGTAACGGATTTAGTCAGACTAACTAACAGCATTCTACACCATATTTTATTTTGCACCTTAATGTAACGTAAATTTGATTGTTCCTCTTGTTTGTTTTGCACACTGTATTAAAGCCAAGCCTGGATATTTTTGTAATTTGTTTAATTTATTTTTAAAGTAAAGTATTTTTAAATGTTTTTTCCCTCTGCTTTATCCTACAGTTTATCTCACGGTGAAGACACCTTTGCAGTTTAACTTTTTTTCTTTATTTTTTTAATATTTTGTGACTGGTATTACAGAGACTGCACGACCACCAACGTTTCCCGTCACAATGTAGACTCATTCCTCTCAATGTTTGCTCATGATGCCAAAATTATGAGAAGGATTAAGATTGAGGGGGTCAGCATGAGGCTTCAAGACCAGGACAAACTGAAGGAATGGTTTGACAAATGGTCCGAGTTTAACCCGGCAACTGTAATGTAATGAAGATAGGTGTAGGGAGTAGATACAGATACAAGGTATCATTTGGAATATGAAATTCCTTATGAATCAGAGAGAGAGAGACCTGGGGGTTGATATCACGCCAGACCTGTACCCTGAAGCCCATATCAAGAGGATAAAATCAGCGGCATATGCCAAGTTGGCCAACATAAGAACGGCCTTTAGAAACTTGTGTAAGGAACCATTTAGAACCTTGTATGCCACGTATATCAGACCAATCCTTGAGTATGCAGCTCCAGCATGGAGGCCATATCTCGTCAAGCATAAAAACTAAATTGGTTGAAGGTTAAAAGGTTTGCCACCAAACTAGTACCCGAACTGAGGGGTATTAGCTATGAGAAGAGACTACAGGAAATAAAGCTCACGTCGCTGGAAGACAGAAGAGTTAGGGGAGACATGTCAACCACATACAAAATTTTCTAAGGAATTGATAGGGTAGACAAGGGCAGTTCTTTTTAACATAAGGGGTACACGCACAAGAGGACACAGCTGGAAATTGAGTGCCCAGACGAGCCACAGAGACATTAGAAAGATTTTTTTTAGTGTCAGAGTAGTTCACAAATGCACTAGGAAGTGATGTGGTGGAGGCTGACTCCATAAACAGTTTCAAGTGTAGATATGATAGAACCCAATAGGCTCAGGAACCTATACATTAGTTGATTGACAGTTGAGAGGCGGGACCAAAGAGCCAGAGCTTAACCCCCGCAAGCACAACTAGGTGAGTACATCTGGGTGAGTACACACCCTATCAAGGTGACTAACAGACTAAGACAGCAACAGACGTGTTGGCAAAGCTCACAATATACCGCTACTAGCTGCAACATTAACCATAAAATAGTGTACATGAATAAAGCAAAACTCGTATATTAGCAGTGTTGTTTGGGGGTCAGAATCCATCCAAACATTAAAGGTAAGAAAGGACTCACGTTAATTAGTGATTCAATAGTGTTGTCACAAGGGCGTCACACGTCACCAGACGCTGTTCCTAATCACCACAAACATATAGACACTGCCAGGCTCGGGCGTGTCCTCGCAGGGATGTAGTCAGCCGTGTCCTCCTTCGCTCTATGGGACAAATGCAATCTCGCGCAATCACCCAAAATGGCGCGTTCTTAATTGTTATTTGAAAAGTTTAAAATTAACAGCAAACTAAGACTAAGAAGAGCATTGCACAGCTCTTTCTTGGTGCAGTGTGTTCCAGCTACGGCTTTGTCCACCCCTCAGTGTTGGACTTGTCCTGGTGACTGGCTTTGTCCACCCCTCAGTGTTGGACTTGTCCTGGTGACTGTGGCTTTGTCCACCCCTCAGTGTTGAACTTGTCCTGGTGACTGGCTTTGTCCACCCCTCAGTGTTGGACTTGTCCTGGTGACTGGCTTTGTCCACCCCTCAGTGTTGGACTTGTCCTGGTGACTGGCTTTGTCCACCCCTCAGTGTTGGACTTGTCCTGGTGACTGTGGCTTTGTCCACCCCTCAGTGTTGGACTTGTCCTGGTGACTGTGGCTTTGTCCACCCCTCAGTGTTGGACTTGTCCTGGTGACTGTGGCTTTGTCCACCCCTCAGTGTTGGACTTGTCCTGGTGACTGTGGCTTTGTCCACCCTCAGTGTTGGACTTGTCCTCGTGACTGTGGCTTTGTCCACCCCTCAGTGTTGGACTTGTCCTCGTGACTGTGGCTTTGTCCACCGCTCAGTGTTGGACTTATCCTGGTGACTGGCTTTGTCCACCCCTCAGTGTTGGACTTGTCCTGGTGACTGGCTTTGTCCACCCCTCAGTGTTGGACTTGTCCTGGTGACTGGCTTTGTCCACCCCTCAGTGTTGGACTTGTCCTGGTGACTGGCTTTGTCCACCCCTCAGTGTTGGACTTGTCCTGGTGACTGGCTTTGTCCACCCCTCAGTGTTGGACTTGTCCTGGTGACTGGCTTTGTCCACCCCTCAGTGTTGGACTTGTCCTGGTGACTGGCTTTGTCCACCCCTCAGTGTTGGACTTGTCCTAGTGACTGGCTTTGTCCACCCCTCAGTGTTGGACTTGCCCTGGTGACTGGCTTTGTCCATCCCTCAGTGTTGAAGGGTGGTCCTGGTGATCGCTAACTAAAGCCATATACTGACCAGCGCGCTTGGACACTTCTCCATGAAATATTTACAAACAAATCACTGAACAAATAATATATTAGAGACATGTTGCTCGTACAGAGTAATGTTGACACACCTGTCAACATGCCCAGGATGGGGCATGTACAGAGTAATGTTGACACACCTGCCAACATGCCCAAGATGGGGCTCGTACAGAGTAATGTTGACACACCTGTCAACATGCCCAAGATGGGGCTCGTACAGAGTAATGTTGACACACCTGCCAACATGCCCATGATGGGGCATGTACAGAGTAATGTTGACACACCTGCCAACATGCCCATGATGGGGCTCGTACAGAGCAATGTTGACACACCTGCCAACATGCCCAGGATGGGGCTCGTACAGAGTAATGTTGACACACCTGCCAACATGCCCATGATGGGGCTCGTACAGAGCAATGTTGACACACCTGCCAACATGCCCAGGATGGGGCTCGTACAGAGTAATGTTGACACACCTGCCAACATGCCCATGATGGGGCTCGTACAGAGCAATGTTGACACACCTGCCAACATGCCCAGGATGGGGCTCGTACAGAGTAATGTTGACACACCTGCCAACATGCCCAGGATGGGGCTCGTACAGAGTAATGTTGACACATCTGCCAACATGCCCATGATGGGGCTCGTACAGAGTAATGTTGACACACCTGCCAACATGCCCAGGATGGGGCTCGTACAGAGTAATGTTGACACACCTGCCGACATGCCCAGGATGGGGCTCGTACAGAGTAATGTTGACACACCTGCCAACATGCCCAGGATGGGGCTCGTACAGAGTAATGTTGACACATCTGCCAACATGCCCATGATGGGGCTCGTACAGAGTAATGTTGACACACCTGCCAACATGCCCAGGATGGGGCTCGTACAGAGTAATGTTGACACACCTGCCGACATGCCCAGGATGGGGCTCGTACAGAGTAATGTTGACACACCTGCCAACATGCCCAGGATGGGGCTCGTACAGAGTAATGTTGACACATCTGCCAACATGCCCATGATGGGGCTCGTACAGAGTAATGTTGACACACCTGCCAACATGCCCAGGATGGGGCTCGTACAGAGTAATGTTGACACACCTGCCAACATGCCCATGATGCTCTGTGTAAGACCTCGATACAGCGTAACGGCAGATGGGTTTATTTTGTACAGTTCGTTACAGGAATAGATAACTTATGACTCGTGTTAGCATGCTTTTAGATAACTTATGACTCGTGTTAGCAGGCTTTTAGATAACTTATGACTCGTGTTAGCAGGCTTGTAGATAACTTATGACTCGTGTTAGCAGGCTTGTAGATAACTTATGACTCGTGTTAGCAGGCTTGTAGATAACTTTTGACTCCTGTTATCAGGCTTGTAGATAGATAAGATAGACAGATAAGACTGGTAACCGAATTATCTACAAGCCTGTTTCTAGGCTTGTAGATAAGAGCTTTTCTTTGCCATACTTCATGATGAATCTTACACTATGAGTTTTCCCTGGAACGTGATCAGCAAGTGGATTTACAACTAATCGGTCTCCAATTAGTGATGGCTGATCACAGGTAAGAACTGGTGCCCAGTCGATCCTCCTTGGGTCAGGGATGTGGTATTTGGATTTGAACAGTGCACGCAAGAAACTAGTAGGGAAGTCATGTCGTCACCACTAGATGAACAGATGTATGAGGTGACAGGAGACGTGCCCAAACGTCTCCTCTAGCGCGAGAGTCGAACCCTGAACCAGTGAGCTGTGAGCCGAATGCACAATCTCGCTTTTTGGTCAACGTTAATACAAGGGGGGGTATATATACCCTTGTATTAAGGTAATATTATAAGTAATTATAAGTAATATTTAGGTAATTTAGTATACCGTTTGGGATATATACTGATTGAGAGTTTACACTAGTCCTGGACTATGTGTAAACCTGCTGGGGGTTAGTAAGCCCCTTGGTCTACTCCCCTCAAGTTGGGTTGACAACATTGAAGGCAACTGCTGGATTCCCGCCAAATTTAAACAATATATTTAATCAGCTGTCATTTGGCGGGAATTTTCAGGTGTGGGGGTGGAAGTGGGGCTTGTTAGTTCAACAGTTAACGAGCAGTTATAAACCTTGTTAATAAGGAGGATTTATAGCTGTTGAAACTGAGCGTTGAATATTTACGTGTTGGAACTAACAATTGAACGAAATCCACGAGAAAAGGTTTATGGAAGTTGGTAATGCCTTACGGAATGGATGCAAACGTTGCGTTCATATTTTGTGGTGTGTGTGTGTGTGTGTATGTGTGTGTGTGTGTGTGTGTGTGCGTGTGTGTGTGTGTGTGTGTGTGTGTGTGTGTGTGTGTGTGTGTGTGTGTGTGTGTGTGTGTGTGTACTCACCTAGTTGTGTTTGCGGGGGTTGAGCTCTGGCTCTTTGGTCCCGCCTCTCAACCGTCAATCAACAGGTGTACAGGTTCCTGAGCCTATTGGGCTCTATCATATCTACACTTGAAACTGTGTATGGAGTCAGCCTCCACCACATCACCCCCTAATGCATTCCATTTGTCAACCACTCTGACACTAAAAAAGTTCTTTCTAATATCTCTGTGGCTCATTTGGGCACTCAGTTTCCACCTGTGTCCCCTTGTGCGTGTTCCCCTTGTGTTAAATAGACTGTCTTTATCTACCCTATCAATTCCCTTCAGAATCTTGAATGTGGTGATCATGTCCCCCCTAACTCTTCTGTCTTCCAGCGAAGTGAGGTTTAATTCCCGTAGTCTCTCCTCGTAGCTCATACCTCTCAGCTCGGGTACTAGTCTGGTGGCAAACCTTTGAACCTTTTGCAGTTTAGTCTTATCCTTGACTAGATATGGACTCCATGCTGGGGCTGCATACTCCAGGATTGGCCTGACATATGTGGTATACAAAGTTCTGAATGATTCTTTACACAAGTTTCTGAATGCCGTTCGTATGTTGGCCAGCCTGGCATATGCCGCTGATGTTATCCGCTTGATATGTGCTGCAGGAGACAAGTCTGGCGTGATATCAACCCCCAAGTCTTTTTCCTTCTCTGACTCCTGAAGAATTTCCTCTCCCAGATGATACCTTGTATCTGGCCTCCTGCTCCCTACACCTATCTTCATTATATTACATTTGGTTGGGTTAAACTCTAACAACCATTTGTTCGACCATTCCTTCAGCTTGTCTAGGTCTTCTTGAAGCCTCAAACAGTCCTCTTCTGTTTTAATCCTTCTCATAATTTTAGCATCGTCCGCAAACATTGAGAGAAATGAATCGATACCCTCTGGGAGATCATTTACATATATCAGAAACAAGATAGGACCGAGTATAGAGCCCTGTGGGACTCCACTGGTGACTTCACGCCAATCGGAGGTCTCACCCCTCACCGTAACTCTCTGCTTCCTATTGCTTAGATACTCCCTTATCCACTGGAGCACCTTACCAGCTACACCTGCCTGTCTCTCCAGCTTATGTACCAGCCTCTTATGCGGTACTGTGTCAAAGGCTTTCCGACAATCCAAGAAAATGCAGTCCGCCCAGCTCTCTCTTTCTTGCTTAATCTTTGTCACCTGATCGTAGAATTCTATCAAGCCTGTAAGGCAAGATTTACCCTCCCTGAGCCCATGTTGGCGATTTGTCACGAAGTCCCTTCTCTCCAGATGTGTTACCAGGTTTTTTTCTCACGATCTTCTCCATCACCTTGCATGGTATACAAGTCAAGGACACTGGCCTGTAGTTCAGTGCCTCTTGCCTGTCGCCCTTTTTGTATATTGGGACCACATTCGCCGTCTTCCATATTTCTGGTAGGTCTCCCGTCTCCAGTGACTTACTATACACTATGGAGAATGGCAAGCAAAGTGCCTCTGCACACTCTTTCAGTATCCATGGTGAGATCCCATCTGGACCAACAGCCTTTCTAACATCCAGATCTAGCAGGTGTCTCTTGACCTCCTCTCTCGTAATTTCGAACTCTTCCAAGGCCGCCTGGTTTACCTCCCTTTTTCCTAGAACAGTGACCTCACCTTGTTCTATTGTGAAGACCTCCTGGAACCTCTTGTTGAGTTCTTCACACACCTCTCTGTCATTCTCTGTATACCTGTCCTCGCCTGTTCGAAGTTTCAATACCTGTTCTTTCACTGTTGTTTTCCTTCTGATGTGACTGTGGAGTAGCTTTGGTTCGGTCTTGGCTTTGTTTGCTATATCATTTTCAAAACTTTTCTCTGCTTCTCTTCTCACCCTGACGTACTCATTCCTGGTTCTCTGGTATCTCTCTCTGCTTTCTGGTGTTCTGTTATTCCGGAAGTTCCTCCACGCCCTTTTGTTCAGTTTCTTCGCTTCCATACATGCCCTATTATACCATAGATTCTTCTGTTGCTTTTCGCTTCTCGGTGTGTGTGTGTGTGTGTGTGTGTGTGTGTGTGTGTGTGTGTGTGTGTGTGTGTGTGTGTGTGTGTGTGTGTGTGTGTGTGTGTGTGTGTGTGTACTCACCTAGTTGTACTCACCTAGTTGTGTTTGCGGGGGTTGAGCTCTGGCTCTTTGGTCCCGCCTCTCAACCGTCAATCAACAGGTGTACAGATTCCTGAGCCTATCGGGCTCTATCATATCTACACTTGAAACTGTGTATGGAGTCAGCCTCCACCACATCTCTTCCTAATGCATTCCATTTGTCCACCACTCTGACACTAAAAAAGTTCTTTCTAATATCTCTGTGGCTCATTTGGGCACTCAGTTTCCACCTGTGTCCCCTTGTGCGTGTTCCCCTTGTGTTAAATAGACTGTCTTTATCTACCCTATCAATTCCCTTCAGAATCTTGAATGTGGTGATCATGTCCCCCATTGATCTCCCAGAGGGTATTGACTAGTTTCTCTCACTATTTGCTGATGATGCAAAAATTATGAGGAGGATTGAAACAGAGGATGATAGTAGGAGGCTACAGGACGACCTAGACAGACTGAATGAATGGTCCAACAAATGGCTGCTAATGTTCAACCCGAGTAAATGCAAAGTAATGAAACTAGGTGGTGGAAACAGGAGGCCAGACACAGGATATAGAATAGGAGATGAAGTACTTCATGAAGCGGACAGAAAGAAAGATCTAGGAGTTGATATCACACCAAACCTCTCTCCTGAAGCCCACATAAAAAGAATAACGTCTGCGGCATATGCGAGGCTGGCTAACATCAGAACTGCCTTCAGGGACCTGTGTAAGGAATCATTCAGTATCTTGTATACATGTTGGAAATAACCAACGTTTAATCCTCATTTATTTGCTAACAATAGCATTTACTAACATTACTAATTCGTAGAATTAACCAAAGTAATGTTTTTCTATTGTAATGTAATTTTAGCCAAATCTTTCTTAGTCTCCATGGCACCGATGTAAGTAAGTAAGTAATTATTAAAAAGAAGGCACCAAATCGTGGAGACTATGTAGCACCATTAAATGTGCGGGATAATCAGAGGGCGCTAAATATCACCAAGGATGCCAATACGAGAACAGAAACGCATAAGGCGAATGATATCAAAAGTATCCGAGTCACCAAGCGACCGCGGGGGACGGTCAGAAAACAAGACACATGCTCGTCCTGGAAGTCAGGACATTCAAGAAGGACATGCACGACCGTAAGAGGGACAATGCAATTAGGACAATAAGGAGCAGGGCGTCGCTCCATCAAGTGACCATGAGTTAAGTGAGTATGGCCAATACGCAACCTCACCAGAGCCGTTTCCCATCGCCAGTTATCGTGGTAGGAGGACAGCCACGAGGAAACACAACATTTAAGAGAACGTAGTTTGTTACCAGTAACAGACGACCAACAAGCCTGCCAACGGGTAAGGATGGAGAAATGGATAACCGGGTAATAGTCAGAATAAGGAATACCTTTACGAGAGATGGGACAAGAGCAGACAGCTTCCCTGGCAGCAGCATCCGCACGCTCATTTAAAGACACACCAACATGGCTGGGAACCCAACAAAACTCAACCGATTTAAATTTACTGTGAACAAGAAACAGCCAATGCTGGATCTCGACAACCACTGGATGTACCGGATTAAAGGACCCAAGAGCCATGAAGGCACTACGAGAGTCAACAACAACTACAAAGGAAGATTGACAACGAGAAAGCAGGAGACGAAGAGCATAGAAAATAGCATAAAGTTCCGCTGTAAAGATGCTAGTCTCCGGAGGTAAGCGACACATATAAGTGTGATCAGGAAAAACAACAGAGTAGCCAACACCGTCTGCAGACTTAGACCCATCAGTGAAGACGGAAACAGAGGAGAAGTGAGAAGAAAAGTGCTCAAGGAAAAGGCGTTTTAGAACCGTAGGAAGAGTAAAAGCTTTAGGGATGCAGGTCAAGGATGTACAAAACTGCAGAAGGGGGACTCTCCACAGGGGCAAAGAAGGAACAACACGAGGAGAAATATTAGAAATACGAACGGAAAGAGAATCCTGTAAGCGAGATAACCGGACAGAAAGAGAGAGGGAGGTGGTGAAGAGGAACAGGAACCGCAGGAGGGGTAAAAGTTAAAGCACGACAGAGGCGAGAGGAAGGACGTTGCAAGATAGCGAAGCAAGATAGCGATCACGGCGGTCCTGGAGAGATAGGAAGCCAGTGTCAACATACAAGCTGAGGGCGGGAGTCGAACGAAAGGCACCAGAACTGAGGCGCAACCCAGTATGGTGCAAAGCATCAAGACGGCGAAGAGTATGAGAGGCAGACGAGTAAGCAGGGCAACCATAATCGAGCTTAGACAGGACGAGAGAGGAAAGTAAAGCAAGGAGAGTGCACCTATCTGCCCCCCAAGAAGTATGGGACAATACCCGAAGGAGGGTAAGGGCCGTAGAGCACTCAACACGGAGGTAAGAGATATGGGGAGACCAAGACAAACGAGTGTCAAAGAATAACTCCAAAAGCTTTGCGGAATCTTTGTACTCAAGGGGATGACCATAAAGTGACAAAGAGGGACGATGAACGACCCGTTTCCGAGTAAAAGTCATGGCACAAGTCTTAGTAGTAGAGAAATTGAAGCCATGATCGGTGGCCCAAGACGACACGGCATCAATCGTAAGTTGAAGCCGGTGTTGAAGGAGAGGCGAATCATCACCCCTGACAGCAAAGGGTAAGATCATCGACATAGAGAGCGGAGAAGACACCAGAAGGAAGAGAGGAAAGAAGACCATTGAGGGCAACCAGAAAAAGAGAGTGGTCAGAACACTACCCTGGGGCACACCTTCGTATTGCTGAAAAGAGGCAGAGAGAGCGGTACCAAGCCTCACCCGAAAGGAACGACGAGAGAAGAAGCTGCGGAGAAAGAGAGGGAGATAACCACGAAGGCCGAAAGAATGAAGCTGGGATAGAATATGATATCGCCAAGTGGTGTCGTAAGCCTTTTCCAGGTCAAAAAGGACGGCAACAATGGAGGTCTTCGCAGCAAAAGCAGTACGAATATAGACCTCCAAGTTCACCAGGACATCTGTCGTGCTGCGGCACTTGCGGAAACCAAACTGAGAAGGGGAGAGAAGGTGATGGTGTTCCAGGAACCACATCAGACGAACGTTAACCATACGTTCAAAGAGTTTACAGACAACTTATGAGGGCAATAGGGCGAAAGTTCTTAGGGGATGTTTCCAGAGACCCTGGTTTGCGAACAGGGAGGACAACGGCATCGAGCCAGTCATCAGGGACTGACGACGACTCCCAGATCCGATTATACAGACTCAGTAAATACTGAGACGTGCACAGAGGGAGATGGCGACGCATCTCATAATGAATACCATCGGGGCCCGCCGCCGTAGAACCGCAGAGGGCCAGGGCAGAACGAACTTCAGAGAGAGAGAAGGGATCATTATAGGGAAGTTGAAGACGAGTGCAGAAATCTAAAGGACGAGATTCAAGGACAGGTTTACGAAGAAGGAAAGATTGGGAAAGATGAAGACCAGAGCTAACAGAAGAAAAGTGGGAACCCAGTTCGGTAGCGACCTGCAACGGGTCCGCCACAAGAGTATCATGGAGGTGAAGGACCGGTGAAACATTGGGAACGAACTTACCCACAATTTTGTGGATACGTTTCCAGATCTGTGGCAGAGGAGTTTCGGACGTAATGGTGGAGACATAAGATGCCCAAGATTCACGTTTAGCCGTACTCATGGCCCTATGGGCCACCGCACTCGCCTTCCCAAAAAAAAATAAAAGAATCCGCCGTCTGCCGACGGCGGTGTTTCTTCTAGGCTGCACGCTTACAGCGGACAGCCCGAGCACAGTCTGCATTTCACCAGGGAACGCACTTCTGTGGACCCCGAGAGGAAATGTGAGGAATAGAGCGGAGGGCAGCGTTGAAGACAGTGTCATGAAAAAGAAGGAGAGAGCGAGGGAGAGGCAGAAGGGAGGGATCAGAGAGAGCAGCACTGAGGGTAAATAGGGTCCAGTCCGCTTTAGCAAACTGCCACCTAGGGAAGGAGAGGGGAGGGTGAAAAGAGAAAAAGGTAACAAGGATGGGGAGATGGTCACTGCCATGGAGGTCATCAAGAACCTGCCACGTGAAATCTGAGTAAAGAGACGACGAGCAAAGAGAAAGATCAAGACAGGAAAGGGTGCGAGTCCGAGAGTCCAAATGCGTGGGCTCACCAGAATTCAGAAGAGACAGGGAAGAAGAGAGGATAAACGGCTCAAGTAGGCGACCCCGGGTGTTTGTCAGAACGTCACCCTAAAGGGAATGACGACAATTGAAATCACCCAGCAGGAGCACAGGCTCCGGCAAGGAGTCCAGTAGGTGTTTCAGAGCGGGAAGAGAAAGCGGGACACTCGGGAGAGATAAATGGAACAAACGGTGTACCATTTCCCCACAAAGATACGAGCAGCAGAACAATGGAGAGGCGAAGGAAAAAGTAAGGGGACAAAGGGAACATCAGAGCGAATCAAGAGAGCAGAAGAATTAGGAGCCCCAGCAACAGCTGAGGGGGGGGGGTGAGAAAGGAATAGCCACGAAAGCGACCAGGACGAGCACCAAGCATCGGCTCCTGGAGACAGACACAAAGGGGTGAAAACCACGAAATCAGAAGTTGGAGTTCAAGGAAATTGGCGTAATAACCTCGAACGTTCCATTGAAGAATGGACAACGACGAGAAGAGAAAGGACAAAAACAGAGAACAAGGAAGAAACAAAGGCGAAAGAGCAACACAGCACGTTAAAGAAGATCAGGGTCGGGATCAGGGTCAGCAAAGTCAGGGTTAGGGGGCATGGGTAAACTGAGCAAAGACGGAGGGAAGGAAACGGGAGAACAGATCAGAGGTGGACGGGAGGGGTCTGGAGGAGGAGGAGGCAACATACAGGAGTAGCCAAGGGCAGCAGCAGGAAGAGGGGGAGTAGAAAGAGGGGAGCGCACCTCAGCAAGGGCAGCAACCGAGAGGGAAGCGCGGGCCAAAGAAACCTCCATAGCAGGAACAGGGGGTACAACCGAAATGGGAGGGGAAGAAGCGATAGAGGCAGAAGTAGGGGCCGAGGAAGAAAGTGAAGCCTTCTTACCCGCCGGGGAGGAGGAGGGAGAGGAGCCAGGCTTACGCTTCTGACTTAAAGAGACCGGTGTCCCAGCAACTACGTAAAGGGCAACGGATTCCAGTGTCTCAACAGGAGAAGCTGAACGAGAGCACACACGACAGCCGTTAGGAGAGCGATGGACGTCCGCCCGCACCGACAGGCGGCGGGGAGAGCCGACAGATGGAGGAAGAGGATGGGAAGGAGGATCGGTGGGAGACGAAGAAGAAGATACAGGAGACATGACAGACCGGGTAGAAAGAAGGGGAACCCCAGACAGAGGACCAGGAGGGGAACCCTTCAGGACAGAACACAAAGGGACAGAGGAGGGGGCAGTGGGCGTATCAGGGTCCAAGGCCCGGAAACGGTTGTGAGTCTGAGGAAGGCGGGAAGGACGAGGAGAGGAAGAGCGCAACACGCGAGCATAAGAGATATTAGCGTAAGGCGGGAGCCGGCGAACCTGGCGCCTCGCCTCAGGAAAAGATAAACGCTCCCGGTGCTTCAGGTTGAGGACGGCTGCCTCAAGCTTGTAATGGATACAGGCACGGGAGAAAGAAGGATGGGCCTCACCGCAGTTGAGGCAGCGAGCTTGGGGAGAAGTGCACTCCGACTTAGAGTGACCTTCACTCCCACACAAAGGACAGAGAAAGACAGTCCCAGAGCAGCGGAGGGCACCATGCCCAAACCTCAAGCACTTGTTACAGAGCCTAGGAGAAGGAATGTACTCCTGGACAGAGCACCTGGCACCAGCAAGAATGACAGAGGGTGGAAGGGTCCTACCATCAAAGGTAATCTTCACAACCCGGAGGGGTTGACGGCGACGACCACGAGGGGGACGAGTAAACGTGTCTACCTGGAGGACAGAATGGCCTTGGGCCTCAAGGATATGCTGAATATCATCATGGCAGTCCTGCAGATTCCGAACACCGGTCGCAACATGAGGCGGAAGGAGAATAGTGCCAACACTGGCATTCAACCGAGCGTTCTTGGAGACCTGAACAGGGGTCTCGCCAAGGCAGGATAATGCAGCCAAGTGGGAGGCCGCATCCTGAGAAGGAGCTGCGGCCTAAATATACCACACACAAATAGTGGTATATTTAATTTAACCTAGACATTCTTTACAATATTATCGTGATTTCAGCGGGAGCAGTAACTGCTAGTGGAGAATTAGTCTTCCCCCCCCCCCAAGCAGCATCCATTCTCACATGTTCCCACCAGTAGCCTGGGCAACGAGTTCACGTCTACGAGTATTTGATTTACAAGGCGCACGTTGTGAAGCTTTCTTTACAGCTAAGCAGCTCTTTAGGTTTCTTGTCGACAAATTTAGTACAATATTAATTATCATACTTGTGACGGTAACGTGTTGGTGTTCGGCTGTTTAAGGCTAGGGGTATGGCCTCGTCACATAGTTATAAAAAAAATAGAAAACTGGAACTTCGTCTGTGGTAAGGAAAGGAGAAGACACACAAAACACAAGTAAATTTTAACAATGAAATTTTAATTACGTTAAATAAATCAAAACATGAATAAAATGCACAAACAAATTCTTATAATAAAATCAATCAATCAATATAATAAGAATACTTAAATGACACAATGAAAAGTTACGTTAAGGCAAAATAACAAGAAGTGCAACACAAAATTAAATGGGAGGTGCTGGAATATTGGCTTTAAGCTATCACCTCTCTCAGTACACGCTAACGTCTAGCTGGGAGGAGTGATAACCACGAAAGCACTGAACATTCTGAGGTCTGAGGTCGTGGCGACCCCAGACATCAAGTAGTATGGGGGGGCGAGTGCAGGTGCAGCCAGACCGGCGACCAATCAGCGGGGCCGGTAGCGATCAACGAGTAGTTTGGCGGTTTGAGTCTGAACAGGTGTCTCTGGCTGCAACGTTTTGCGCTCTGGCAAGCCTTGCTGGTGTTGTTGTCGTTGTTGGACATTTCTTCCATAGTAGTTTTATATAATTTCGACGACGTAATTGTGGAGGGAAGAGCAGGCTCAATCTCTTGAAGGAGATTATCGTCACATACTCTATCTGATTTACAATCTATGCATATACCATTGATTTATTATGCAATTATTTAATATTTCGCTGATTGATTAGATTTGAATCTATGTCTAATTATTTTGTGTAACCATTTAATTAATATTCAACAATTACTCTGACGAAGTACCAGCATCAGAATAATACTTGGGATGTATTACTCTTTTAGTATGTAACCCCCCCCCCAAATTACCTGTTTAAGTCAGCTCTTTAATTAATTATATCTACAGTCCATTTAATGCTCTCTTAATAGTTTATTAATTTATTCCAGATCCAAAGGACACTGATTCCTGGATTATATTTTCACATTCATTTATTTATTTTTCCTTTTTTTAATAAAAAGAGGTGGTCCTTCTAAGCTATCGATGTTTTCAATTAATATGGTTATATTAATATTTAGAGCAAGATTTTCCCACACACCACATATGTAAGGCCAATCCTGGCGTATGGGGTCCCAGCAGGGAGCCCGTACCTTGTCAAGCACAAGACGAAGCTGGAAAAAGTTCAGAGGTATGCTACTAAACTAGTCTAAGAACTAAGAGGCATGAGTTACGAGGAAAGGCTGCGGGAAATGCACCTTACGACACTGGAAGACAGGAGTAAGGAGAAACATGATCACTACCTACAAATTTCTCAGGGAAATTGACAGGGTAGATAAGGATAAACTGTTTAACACTGGTGGGACACGAACAAGGGGACACAGGTGGAGACTGAGTACCCACATGAGCCACAGAGACGTTAGAAATGTAACACAGGGGGGGGGGAGGTATCGTCTCTACTCCGTCCTCTACCCCTTCACCCCTCTGCCCGTATTCTACCTACTACTCTTCTACCAAAGGAAACCCCAGAGCTACTCTAAGCCTAACCCTTCTACTATCTACTTTTCTACTTCTACCTTCACTCATCTCCGTATTCTCTCTCCTCTCCCTCCACCCCTCTCCAAACTCTTCCTGTCAACTGCCGACCCTCCTCGCTCCTCCCACCTCTCTACCTCTCTCACCCCAAAAGCTCACTAATTACTTCATTATTCATCTCTTTCCTTTCGTTTCTCTTATACGTTTGTGGCAGTGAAATGTGTTCTAGAGTTCTCTGGAGTTGCGGGTAGCTGATCAAGTTATGGCGCCTTGTAGTCATAACACCTAGGTAATCGAATACCTAGGTTACAAGGTGTTGAACGAGGGAGGTCGCCGTAGGAACTCTGGGGGTGCTCTAGAATAGTTAGCTAACTGAGGGCGGGATAACGACTAAAGAGAGCTGATTCCCCCGGCCTCGTTAGTTAACTGGGGGGGTGGAATAATGGACTAAAGAGAGCCATACCTCCACCCCCCCCCCCCCCCTCGTTACAGAAACAACTTTTTTTCAGTGTCAGAGTAGTTAACAGGTGGAATGCATTAGGCAGTGATGTGGTGGAGGCTGAATCCAAACAGTTTGAAATGTAGATATGATAGAGCCCAGTAGGGTCAGGAATCTATACACGAGTTGATTGACAGTTGAGAAGCGGGACCAAAGAGCCAAAGCTCAACCCTGGCAAGCACAACTAGGTGAGTACAGAGGCAGAAACCATCCCGGCCCCACTCGGCCTCAGTATCAACATCATCCACCACTCAACCAAGGTAGGACAAGTTTTCCTGGTTTGCAGACTTTCATTATTGCCGTTGATGAAGATATGAGTGTTTTCGGAAATAGCAGGGCACAAAGTTTCCTATATCATGGCATTCCCAAGATATTCAAGATCAACGTGCACGATATTAGACCTAATAAACACAGGAAGTTTATTGCAATGGACCACAAACACAGCGAGGAACTAGAGCTTTCAGACGTTGCTGACATCTGTGGATACAAAGACAAAGGCCACAAACCACTAGATGACCGATTTGCGAAATATATAATCCGACATGTTGCACACATTAGTTCAGACGACATCGAGGCACAACTTCAGGCAGATGACATTCCAATCTTCGGAGTAAAAAAAAATTATACGAAGAACAGACGGAGAACTGAGTGATACAGGCACTGCACTGCTTACCTTTTTTGACTACATTTCCCCTGATAGTGTTTGGTTTGGCGGCTTCCTCCACAAACTAGAGGTGTACGTGCCACGTCCCACTCAGTGCTTCATATGTAAAGGTTTTAATCATACCTCAAACGACTGCACCAAAGACATTAAATGTGGAAAATGCTCTGGTTCCCATTACACATAAGACTGTGCGTCAGATATACTTCTCAAGTCGATTCACTTGATCATTCTCAATCGACTGGACCATTCTCAATCGACTTGAGAATGTCTGACCCAACAGACATCCCATCGACATCTACAAACAATGACATCCGCCCTAACACAGCTACCATTGCTGGATACACATCGTTTGAACTGATGATGGAAAACTCCTAAGTAACTCCTTAGCATGCCTTACCCAAGTCACTTCCCAGGCTGACGTGCCACAAACCCCATCCACCGGCACTAGAGTAAGAAATCCTCAGCTGTACAAACCTCCCAACGACCTGGCACTTTGACTGAAAACCCCACATAAACCACACACTCCCACGACACATGCTACAACCACTCCCAGATATCCAACACGCTGTACTATTGGCACGTCAAAAAAAAAAAAAAGATGTAATCACATCCCAGATGTAAATTTCCGAAATACGACAACATAACAACCCTTCTTCAACTAACCTACCCCCAACCTAACCTTCCTCAACCTAACCTATCCCAACCTAACCTAACCTTATACGCATTAACCCCATGTTACTTAATATACACTAACTCACCCTACCATAATCTACCCTAACCTATCTGAATTGCGACTAACTCCCAAACATACTTAATCACAATCTCAGTCTCTTAACTAAACCTCGCACTTGTCATAAAACAGCAACCCTTGGATACCATCATCTTCGCCATCCTGAGTCCATTTCCACTCATATATTTATTTTCTTATTATCCTCAGACAAATAGAAGACATCGATAACTTCCAACCTCTGCCAAATTCTGAACATTGGTGCGCCACCGTGAGTGCCGCATCTATCATCACTCATGCAGTCATCGAGAGGAAAAACCTTCATGCAAGCTGCATGTATCGCGAAGAAGAAGAAGAAGAAGAAGAAGAAGAAGAAGAAGAAGAAGATCTATATAAATAAAAATGTAAATGTTCGTTTGTTCAAAATCGCTAATCTCCGAAAGCTCTTCATCAATTGCTTTGAAATTTTCACACAATCTTCCATTCGCATCTGAGCGGATTTTTATATACATATTTTATAGATGTCACGTTTGTGTCGGAAAAAACATGTTTTTTTTAAAAACTGTGTTTTTCGTGTGTTTTTCATGTGAGTGAAATCTTCGAAACCTCTTTACCGATTGCTTAGAAATTTTGGCACAATGTTGCATTCGAATTGGAGCGTGTTTTTATATACTTACTATACACACCACACCTGTGACAGGAAAAAACATGCTTTTTAACAAAAAAAAAAAAAAAACGCTATCTGTTGGACGTATGAGCAACACACGCTCTTGTCTCCGAAACTTCTTCACCAATTGCTTTGAAATTTTAACACAACGTTCCATTTGAATACACACGTATTTTTATATACCTACTATATAGATGCCACACCAGTGATAGGTAAAAACGTGTTTTTTTTTTTTAAACAATGCCATCTGTTGCACATAATAGCAACACACATAAGCTATACAAAATACATTATAATTCCATTTCAATGTTTCCAATTGCATTGATAAATTTAATTTTCATATATTTAGATTTATTTTCATTTTGATTTAATTATATTATGTGACATTACGTTAGAATTGAGCTGTGTTGTTTACCATACCATTCATTTCGTAAGTATAAGAATAGATGCCACACCTATGACAGGTAAAAACATTCTTTTTTTTTTAAGAAACATCGCCATCTGTTGTATGTAATAGCAACAGACCCTATGCTAAATATGTTTTTCCATCTCAATATTTTCAATTGCGTTGATAAATTGATTTTTCATAGATTTCAATTTATTTTCATTTTGATTTAATTATTTTGTGGGGCATTGCTTTAGAATTGAGCTGTGTTGTTTACCATACGGTTAATTTCGTAAATATAAGAATAAAGGCCACATCTGTGACAGGTAAAAACTTTTTTTTTAAGAAACAGCGCCATCTGTAGCACATTGGAGCAACACACGCTATACCAACTATGTTACAATTCCATTTAAATGTTTCCAATTGCATTGACAAGCAGAATTTTCATAGATTTCGATTATTTTCATTTTGATTGAATTATTTTGCATGACATTGCATTGGAATTGAGCTGTGTTGTTTACCTTACCGTTCATTTCATGAGTATAGTTTATTTTTGTATTTTTCATTGTTTTTCATTTTGTTTTTAGTTGTTTTTCTTATTTTTCAGTGATGAGAACATCAGATCATTTGGGAATGCATCGGATGAGGGGATGTGGGAGAAAGGTAATGGTGGGGAGGCCAAGGGGAGAGTGGAGGGGAGGGGAGAATGGCGGGGAAGATGAGGGGACGGGAGTGGGGGATGGTGGAGAGGTCGAGGGTGCAGGGGAGGGGGATATTGGTGGAAGGACAAGGGGATGGTGGGGACGAGGGGCCAGGGAAATGGAGAATGTTGGGAAGACAAGTAGACGGGGGAGGGGGGGGGAATGGTAGGGATAACGAGGAGACGGGGGAGTGGGAGATAGTGGGAAGGACGAGGGGACACGGAAGGGGCTAATGGTGGGGAGGACAAAGGGACAGGGGAGTTGGGGGATGGTAGGGACCAGGGGAATGGATAATGGTGAGGAGGACAAAGGGACAGGGGAGAGGGGGATGGTGGGGAGGATGAGGGGACGGTGGAGTGGGGAATGGTTAGGTGGACGAGGGGACGCTGGAGTGGGGGATGGAGGGAAGGACAAATTTAGGTAAATATATGCAATAATGGTCAGAGCATTGCTTCTCAATCTTCCGAACAACAAGAAAAGCCGCACAATATATCTTAGGATTACGTAGGTAAACAAAAAATTCAATATATTTGTTTACTACAATGTCGGTGCTAACTGTAGAAGTTGAAAAAACATTGTTTTACTTCGAAATATACTAATTTTATAAGAAAATTCGACGGAAATAGGTGGCAAGTGACCACAGATGAGCTCCAATAAGCCAGCGTCGTGATTGGCTACAGCTGTAAGATGAAGAATGTTGCCTTCTCTCTGATTGGCCAAACGAAAAGCTCTAGTGACATCTAGCAAGACTTAAGTGAACTACTTGAAAATTGCTAATAACTTTGCAAGAACACCTTCCTGAATCGTACGTAGGGCCCTTCTTAGTCAATACTTAAGAGCCTTCGTAGCACACCTACTTAACGAAGAAATACACAGAGCTTCGTGAATTAGGTTCAGGTCCCTGTGTGGCGTGTAAGACTTCTACCACCAGTGAACACAACACCAGTGAACACAACACCACCAGGGAACACAACACCACCAGTGAACACAACACCACCAGTGAACACAACACCACCAGTGAACACAACACCACCAGTGAACACAACACCACCAGTGAACACAACACCACCAGTGAACACAACACCACCAGTGAACACAACACCACCAGTGAACACAACACCACCAGTGAACACAACACCACCAGTGAACACAACACCACCAGTGAACACAACACCACCAGTGAACACAACACCACCAGTGAACACAACACCACCAGTGAACACAACATCACCAGTGAACACAACACCACTGCCACGGGCTCGTCTAATAAGGCTCGAGAATAGGACAGTGTCCCATTAATTCTGCCTCTCCTTACATGTGGCATAGAACGAGGATAAGGCAAGTGGGACCGTCTAATTCCCTCCAATATATTTCCCAACGCTGGACACACAAATAAAAGAATTAAGCAGAGAAGTGAGTATACACCACGTGGCTCGCTCTGAAGGAAGCAGAGACACGGGTAAGAATTAACTAGGAATTAAAAATACGAGTTTCACACACTGGAATGGACAATGAAATAGGCTTACACACACACTAAAATAAAGCGTGTGAAACTTATCCTACTTACACGAAACAAAACACTATACTTAGACCTAGTAGCCACATGGCTTTCCACAGAGATTCAGAGTACCGTCTCTACCGTGCCCCTAGATACGAATGAGGGGGAAGCATGTTGTTGTTGTTATAGATTCAGCTACTCGGAACAAGTTCCAAGTTACACGGGCTATGGTAAGCCCGTAGTGGACTTACCTGGCACAGGAGCGGTGCCAGGTAAGGCTCCGGGTCAGCTCCCTAGAGGGAAGCATTGGTGCTCCTTGCTCATATGGGACAGGACAGTGTTCGAGCATACAATGCGTTCAGACACGGACCTAGTTAGTAATTAAAATTCTAGTCCCTCTTCTTAATCATTTGCTTAGAACTCTTAGGCAGATCTAAGCTTGCAATTTATTTAACAATCGTTTAACACAAATGGAGCTAACTATTTAACAACAGCCTATTTAACACTTAAAACATTACACAGGCACCGCGGTGGCCTAGTACAAACTCTAGGTTGTCAGATGCATAATAAAGCATTAGTTATATCTCTATCTTAGACTAATAGAAACCCAAACTCTCACAATGGTTAGCAAAATGGATTTCTAATTACATGCAACGGTTTCTCATTACTGAATTGAATAGGAACATCATAACTGTTACAATAAACCTGAGGGGTAAACAGCATGGCTGCGGCTGCCATGCTAGAAAGGTTAAGTTACCAACATTATTTTTATTAAATCCCATTAGTCCAACTTACGCTGGGAAGCTCAACAAGTTGGCCTTAATCCGCCAATAAGTATTAATAATGAATCTAGCTTCCCGCCAAACACACACCAAAACTACAACGTTGGTACAACGTTCAAACAAGTTTTAACACTTCCTAACCAGTTATAACAACCAATATAACAAGTTGTAACGCCATAAACACGTTAAGCCAAGCTGTAACAACTTTATTACAAGTTGTAACAAGCGGAAAATAGAGACAGTTTCGGTTTGTGTTTCCAGGGTTCCCGGTAACCTCTCTCTAATTCAAATTACTACATTTCCCTGAACTGCCTTCCTATTTGTAAGACTGGTACTCGCTTATCCCGACCTCCAGGCTATACGCTTAAACCGCTTAAAAATATACCTCACATCCCTGACTCAGCACGTCTTTACATATAAGCATTCAATACTACATTAAGAATATATGGATGCTTCTTCCTACAACATTTATATAGTACTGTAATAATAATATATTATAAGGCAACTCCAAACATCTTTCTTCCTCTGAATTCTACTTCTACTTATAATAAAAAGTTATGAGTTCGTTATTCTTTCAACTGGGAATAACGGATTCGTAACAAACACCAGTGAACACAACACCACCAGTGAACACAACACCACCAGTGAACACAACACCACCAGTGAACACAACACCACCAGTGAACACAACACCACCAGTGAACACAACACCACCAGTGAACACAACACCACCAGTGAACACAACACCACCAGTGAACACAACAACACCAGTGAACACAACAACACCAGTGAACACAACACCACCAGTGAACACAACAACACCAGTGAACACAACAACACCAGTGAACACAACACCACCTGTGAACACAACACCACCAGTGAACACAACAACACCAGTGAACACAACACCAGTGAACACAACACCACCAGTGAACACAACAACACCAGTGAACACAACACCACCAGTGAACACAACACCACCAGTGAACACAACACCACCAGTGAACACAACAACACCAGTGAACACAACACCACCAGTGAACACAACACCACCAGTGAACAAAACACCACCAGTGAACACAACACCACCAGTGAACACAACACCAAAAGTGAACACAACACCACCAGTGAACACAACCCCACTGTTACGGACCCGAGCCCAGCGTCCAAGCACGGAGCAGTGACGACCGCGCCATCTGTGGGTCAGCTCCCGAAACCCCCTCCAAATGGACGACGCCATCTAATGAGGACGAGATATACCGGCCACAGGGGCTGGTTTCCCATCCTGATCAGCTCATAACATAGCCGCTGCTGACCTCTGGTGAGGTGACACTTAGACAGCAATGCCATCTATGGAGTGGATAGGGAGGCGTTTGTGTCTAAGCCTGTAAGTGAGGTGCCCTAGAGTGTAACCAGTACTGATGACGTGTCTGATTACAGAGTCGACCTGGGACTGCTGGATTGGACGGTGGATCGGTCTACCCAAGGCAGCCAAAGGATCTCCATGAGTTTGCTGTAGAAGCTGTGAGTCACCCCCCCGGATGAACACTGTTGTGTTGGCCTGCCTGTGACGTGGCAGTGTAACACCTCTCTTTTGTACCGCCACTCTAAATGTAACACCACTATAATGCACCACTATAATGGAACACCACTATAATGGAACACTAAACTAATAATGTAAACACTACTTATCCTGAGTAACACTTCCCCATCGGTTGCACTTGATAACACTGTTATGAAACACGGTAATGTGAGCTGACATATGATGGTTACACCGAAACCAAAAGATACACTGCCAATAAGGAAATGCTAACACAAGGATTAAATACGCTGCCACCATCTGCCTTTGACCATTGAGACTATATCAAGCAACGAGGCAAGAAACATTGCTTGACTTGGAGTACTTTCTATAACTGTCATTAATTATGAAAACGGTTGTCAGCCACTGTAACACCCAGGACCTCCCCCCCCCCCCTTAGAGTTCACACCCAAGGAAGCCTTCTCCAAGAGGTCAGCCCAGATGACCTCCGGTTTATCTTGTATATTGATTAAAAATTCCTGGGTTAGTCTTAGTCAGCATAGTTTCAAGTATGTAATATTTCAGGCAAGGGAATTAGACTCCAGATTCTTATGTGTAAACATCCCTTGATCTCCCCTTTTTGGCCAGGTCAGAGGTCAGTCACACACGTAATTAATAACTCCTCTCTTGAAGAGTGTATGGTGAATGTCAAACAAGCTTATTGAAATATTTTTTAAGTGTTTGTGCACGTGTGGCCGATCTTTTACATTCTTGGGGCAGGTAGCAACAGCAGATCTCCCACCTCTCCCCTGTGGGGGTTGTATATAGAGGTCCTGTAGGGACTTAGTAGACACAGAGTGCCGGACACCGGGGTCCAGAGAGGGCTGTGAAGAACATCTCAGCCAGGGAGAGACAGGTCTTAAGGTAATGTGTGTGATCTCTGAGGTTTTGTTCCATGTCCAAATTTCTTAACTTTTTGCCAGTGTTAGAGTAGGATTTATAAGAGGTGATTGACATAATTTTGGTCTCAATAAACTCATTTTAAATTTCCCGTCTGTGTCAATTGTTGAATCCTCTTAGCCTTTTGGATATAGTGGCTGACAACCGTTTTCATAATTAATGACAGTTATAGAAAGTACTCTCCAAGTCAAATAATGTTTCTTGCCTCGTTGCTTGATATAGTCTCAATGGTCAAAGGCAGATGGTGGCAGCGTATTTAATCCTTGTGTTAGCATTTCCTTATTGGCAGTGTATCTTTTGGTTTCGGTGTAACCATCATATGTCAGCTCACATTACCGTGTTTCATAACAGTGTTATCAAGTGCAACCGATGGGGAAGTGTTACTCAGGATAAGTAGTGTTTACATTATTAGTTTAGTGTTCCATTATAGTGGTGTTCCATTATAGTGGTGCATTATAGTGGTGTTACATTTAGAGTGGCGGTACAAAAGAGAGGTGTTACAGCAAAACCTGGAATTGTCGTACCCGTGGCTGACTGGTGGAGAAGACTAGCCACTGGGGTGTTGTGGTGAGGAGAGTGATCAGCGGAATCACACGAGGCTCCTGCCTAGGGCTCGCAACCCTAGTATCGGTCGTGGAGTGGCCTAAGCAGCGTTGCTGATTGGAACCTGCCAGCTACAGGCTGGATTTGTGGTTGACGGCCTCCACGACGGTGCACCCAGTGGGACTGTGATTTGGCTGGCCTGTGGCCGGGGTAGACTCGCCGAGAGAATCTACGGATTCGTCGTGAGGCCACGAGAAGAGGACCAAGGGCTAAGCATCGTTGATCACCGTGGAACATTCCTGCGTCTTCAGAGGAAGACCATTCTGTATATTATAGTGTTTATGCCCCCCGGGTGACTGTTTATATATTTATTTATGGTGGTGGTGTAATTATATATTTAAGTTTAGTGCCTTTGTCTCCCTTCCCCTTTAATTTACTTGCGTTACGGAACGCACCCCTTGAAAGCCACTACTAGCTTGGGGCCGGATACCCTACCTCTAACAACATCAAAGAAAGAACCCAGTTGCGACCCAATAGGGCCGTAACAACCACCAGTGAACACAACACCACCAGTGAACACAACAACACCAGTGAACACAACACCACCAGTGAACACAACATCACCAGTGAACACAACACCACCAGTGAACACAACAACACCAGTGAACACAACACCACCAGTGAACACAACATCACCAGTGAACACAACAACACCAGTGAACACAACAACATCAGTGAACACAACACCATCAGAGAACACAACACCAGTGAACACAACAACACCAATGAACACAACACCACCAGTGAACACAACAACACCAGTGAACACAACACCACCAGTGAGCACAACAACACCAGTGAACACAACACCACCAGTGAACATAACACCACCAGTGAACACAACACCACCAGTGAACACAACACCACCAGTGAACACAACACCACCAGTGTACACAACACCACCAGTGAACACAACACCACCAGTGAGCACAACAACACCAGTGAACACAACACCACCAGTGAACACAACACCACCAGTGAACACAACACCACCAGTGAACACAACACCACCAGTGTACACAACACCACCAGTGTACACAACACCACCAGTGTACACAACACCACCAGTGAACACAACACCACCAGTGTACACAACACCACCAGTGAACACAACACCACCAGTGAACACAACACCACCAGTGAACACAACACCACCAGTGTACACAACACCACCAGTGAACACAACACCACCAGTGTACACAACACCACCAGTGAACACAACACCACCAGTGTACACAACACCACCAGTGAACACAACACCACCAGTGTACACAACACCACCAGTGAACACAACACCACCAGTGAACACAACACCACCAGTGAACACAACACCACCAGTGTACACAACACCACCAGTGTACACAACACCACCAGTGAACACAACACCACCAGTGAACACAACACCACCAGTGTACACAACACCACCAGTGTACACAACACCACCAGTGAACACAACACCACCAGTGAACACAACACCACCAGTGAACACAACACCACCAGTGTACACAACACCACCAGTGAACACAACACCACCAGTGAACACAACACCACCAGTGAACACAACACCACCAGTGTACACAACACCACCAGTGTACACAACACCACCAGTGAACACAACACCACCAGTGAACACAACACCACCAGTGTACACAACACCACCAGTGAACACAACACCACCAGTGAACACAACACCACCAGTGTACACAACACCACCAGTGAACACAACACCACCAGTGAACACAACACCACCAGTGTACACAACACCACCAGTGAACACAACACCACCAGTGAACACAACACCACCAGTGAACACAACAACACCAGTGAACACAACACCACCAGTGAACACAACACCACCAGTGAACACAACACCACCAGTGAACACAACACCACCAGTGTACACAACACCATTGACCACTGGCACCAACACACACAGTAACACCAGCACATACAACACCACCAGTGAACACAACACCACCAGTGAACACAACACCACCAGTGACCACACCAACACCAGTGTACACAACACCATTGACCACTGGCACCAACACACACAGTAACACCAGCACATACAACACCACCAGTGCACACACTCTCTCCAGCAACAACACCGCACACAGCACATCTGATGACCAACACCTCCACGATGGATAACCACGGTGAAGAAAATCTCACTATACTACAATGTAACTGCAGCGGAGTTCGCAATAGAATTAATGACATCATACAGTACGCCCGTGAACACCAAACTGACGTCATAGTGCTACAAGAGACACTGGTGGGCGACGACTTCAGCCCGAGACTCAGCGGTTATCACAAGTTCTCCCTGCCAGCTGGGGAAAGACACGAGGTCTTATTACCCATGTCAGTAACACCATTCCCGCACAGATTACTGATGATCTGCACATGGGGGGATGAGTATGAGTCACTGGGAATGTCCTACATATAATCAACCTATATGTGCCACAGAGTAAACTTGACCTTGACACACTGCCTGAACTTGTTAATGAAGAACCTACCCTGCTGGTCGGTGACCTTAATGCCAGACATCCACACTTTGGTGCCAACTGTCATCAGCCCAATGTCAGTGGACGGAAACTGTCACTCTATGTCAGGGGAAGTGAAAACCCTTCAAATAACGGATAATGACGAGGAGATGAGTAGTAGTTTTAATAAATATATTATATCTGTATTTACTAAAGAGGACTTAACAATATGCCTTCAGCCGAACAAGTCTATGTGGGTGGGGACGAGGACAGGTTGACTAGTTTAGCAGTTACCAGGGAGGATGTAATTAAACAATTAGTAAAACTAAAACCAAACAAATCCCCAGGGCCGGATGAAGTGTTTGCCAGGGTGCTTAAAGAATGCAAAGAGGAGCTTTCCGAGTCACTGTCTACCATATTTAATAAATCAATAGATCATATTTAATAAATCAATCAGGCAGAGTGCCAGAGTCATGGAAGGTTGCTAATGTGGTACCAATTTTTAAGAAAGGAGATAGATCACTTGCGTCAAACTATCGGCCAATAAGCCTAACGTCTATTGGGCACTCCATGTTGTTAGGCACTCCACTAACAACATTTCCCACTCTGACTTAACCCCATTTATACTAACTCTGTTTCCTTTGGAATAGCCATGCCCAAATCCAACTTAATATAGCACCCCCAATACCATGAGACTCTATCTTTTTAATCAGTCTTTCATGTGGCACTGTATCGAAAGCTTTGCTAAAGTCAAGGTACACAACATCACAATCCTTACCACTATCAACTGATTCAACTATGCTAGAATAAAATGATAGCAAATCATTTGCTATCATTTGATAACAAACATCTGAGAGACATTAGAAATATGTGTAGAATAATAAACCCCACATTGTTTGAGTTAGGAAAATACTATTTGTCAAATGTACTGTTCTTAATTAAAAGATTCCCTCATTTTGCCCCCGCATGATAACGTAAGATTTTAAGGATTGACAGATGTTAATTAATCTTCTAGGTTGAAAAGCTGTTCACTTGAGACAGTTAAGCAAGTCCCAGCTGTGTCTGGGTACAAGTGACAGGATGAACAACCCAGCGTTTTTTTTTCCTATTGGGGAGTGTTGAACATGCTGCTATGGCGGTGTGTCCACTCACAAGATGAGTGGCGCTGCCCAATAAACTCGCCCCTCGGGGCAATATTTAAAAATCATGGCCCCGGGCCACCATCATCATGACCCGGGCCACTACCATCATGGCCCTCCCACTGGACCTCAGAGATAGTATTCGGTGGCCACAATAATCCCGGGAGGGAATTTTATGGTGTAAACTTGGAACTTGGGCTGGCCTCGTAAATCAGGGCAAGAATCTTAAGGGGCGGAACTGTATTAACCGTGACGCCATTGTGCAAGGTTTGTAGCCAGCGAGGACGGTGAGGCATGCTGTGGGACGGTGAGGCATGCTGTGGTGACGGTGAGGCATGCTGTGGTGACGGTGAGGCATGCTGTGGTGACGGTGAGGCATGCTGTGGGACGGTGAGGCATGCTGTGGGACGGTGAGGCATGCTGTGGGGACGGTGAGGCATGCTGTGGGACGGTGAGTCATGCTGTGGGACGGTGAGGCATGCTGTGGGACGGTGAGTCATGCTGTGGGACGGTGAGGCATGCTGTGGGACGGTGAGGCATGCTGTGGTGACGGTGAGGCATGCTGTGGGACGGTGAGTCATGCTGTGGGACGGTGAGGCATGCTGTGGGACGGTGAGGCATGCTGTGGGACGGTGAGGCATGCTGTGGGACGGTGAGGCATGCTGTGGGACAGTGAGGCATGCTGTGGGACGGTGAGGCATGCTGTGGGACGGTGAGGCATGCTGTGGGACGGTGAGGCATGCTGTGGGACGGTGAGGCATGCTGTGGGGACGGTGAGGCATGCTGTGGGGACGGTGAGGCATGCTGTGGGACGGTGAGGCATGCTGTGGTGACGGTGACGCATGCTGTGGGGAAGGTTGAGGCATGCTGTGGGATGGTGAGTCATGCTGAGGGACGGTGAGGCATGTTGTGGGACGGTGAGTTATGCTGTGGGGGCGGTGAGGCATGCTGTGGGACGGTGAGGCATGTTGTGGGGACGGTGAGGCATGCTGTGGGACGGTGAGGCATGCCAGATAGCCAGCTAGACAGACAGACTCAGAGCAGCCAGGTAAACAGACAGACAGACAGACAGACAGACAGACAGACAGAAAGACAGACAGACAGACAGACACAGAGTAGCCAGATAAACAGACAGACAGACAGACACACACACACACATACACACACACAGCAGCCAAACAGACAGACAGGAAAAACAGACACAGACAGACAGACATACAGACATACAGATAATCAGACAGATTATCGGGGATGCGGGGCCTGGTAGCCTGGTGGATAGCACGCACGCCTCGTAATTGTGTGGCGCGGGTTCGATTCCCGCACCAGACAGAAACAAATGGGCAAAGTTTCTTTCACCCTGAATGCCCCTGTTACCTAGCAGTAAATAGGTACCCGGGAGTTAGTCAGCTGTCACGGGCTGCTTCCTGTGTGTGGTGTGAAAAAAAGTTAGTAAACATTTGATTGACAGTTGAGAGGCGGGCCGAAAGAGCAAAGCTCAACCCCCCGCAAACACAACTAGGTGAATACAGACTGTCAGCCTGAATGTCTGATTATCTGTCTGTTTCTCTGCCTGTTTATCTGGCTGCTCTGTGTCTGTCTGTTTCTCTGCCTGTTTATCTGGCTGCTCTGTGTCTGTCTGTCTGTCTGTCTGTCTGTCTCTCTGTGTGATTGTCTGTCTGACAGACAGACAGAGAGACAGACAGACAGACAGTGGGAACGGAGCCTAGGAGGATGTGTGTAATGACAGCATTAAGAGGAGATATTGGTCATAACATCAGCACCAGGAGATAAAGTTTGTTGTTGAAGTGTGGCAGCGACGCATCCACCACAGTTTAGTAGCTCCACCACCGTCCCAGACAACACAACACTCACCAACACCTCACACACCTCACCAACCAACACACCCCTCACCAACCAACACACCCCTCACCAACCAACACACACCTCACCAACCAACACAACCCTCACCAACCAACACACCCCTCACCAACCAACACACACCTCACCAACCAACACACACCTCACCAACCAACAGACCCCTCACCAACCAACACACCCCTCACCAACCAACACACCCCTCACCAACCAACACACACCTCACCAACCAACACAACCCTCACCAACCAACACAACCCTCACCAACCAACACAACCCTCACCAACCAACACAACCCTCACCAACCAACACACCCCTCACCAACCAACACACCCCTCACCAACCAACACACACCTCACCAACCAACACACCCCTCACCAACCAACACACCCCTCACCAACCAACACACACCTCACCAACCAACACAACCCTCACCAACCAACACTTCCCTCACCAACCAACACACACCTCACCAACCAACACTCCCTCACCAACCAACACTCCCTCACCAACCAACACAACCCTCACCAACCAACACACCCTCACCAACCAACACAACCCTCACCAACCAACACAACCCTCACCAACCAACACACCCTCACCAACCAACACAACCCTCACCAACCAACACAACCCTCACCAACCAACACACCCTCACCAACCAACACAACCCTCACCAACCAACACACCCTCACCAACCAACACACCCCACACCAACCAACACACACCTCACCAACCAACACAACCCTCACCAACCAACACACCCTCACCAACCAACACAACCCTCACCAACCAACACAACCCTCACCAACCAACACACCCTCACCAACCAACACACCCCTCACCAACCAACACACACCTCACCAACCAACACACCCTCACCAACCAACACACCCCTCACCAACCAACACACCCTCATCAACCAACACAACCCTCACCAACCAACACAACCCTCACCAACCAACACACCCTCACCAACCAACACAACCCTCACCAACCAACACACCCTCACCAACACAACCCTCACCAACCAACACACCCTCACCAACTAACACACCCTCACCAACCAACACACCCCTCACCAACCAACACACCCTCACCAACCAACACACACCTCACCAACCAACACACCCCTCACCAACCAACACACACCTCACCAACCAACACACACCTCACCAACCAACACACCCCTCACCAACCAACACACCCCTCACCAACCAACACACCCCTCACCAACCAACACACACCTCACCAACCAACACAACCCTCACCAACCAACACAACCCTCACCAACCAACACAACCCTCACCAACCAACACAACCCTCACCAACCAACACACCCCTCACCAACCAACACACCCCTCACCAACCAACACACACCTCACCAACCAACACACCCCTCACCAACCAACACACCCCTCACCAACCAACACACACCTCACCAACCAACACAACCCTCACCAACCAACACTTCCCTCACCAACCAACACACACCTCACCAACCAACATTCCCTCACCAACCAACACTCCCTCACCAACCAACACAACCCTCACCAACCAACACACCCTCACCAACCAACACAACCCTCACCAACCAACACAACCCTCACCAACCAACACACCCTCACCAACCAACACAACCCTCACCAACCAACACAACCCTCACCAACCAACACACCCTCACCAACCAACACAACCCTCACCAACCAACACACCCTCACCAACCAACACACCCCACACCAACCAACACACACCTCACCAACCAACACAACCCTCACCAACCAACACACCCTCACCAACCAACACAACCCTCACCAACCAACACAACCCTCACCAACCAACACACCCTCACCAACCAACACACCCCTCACCAACCAACACACACCTCACCAACCAACACACCCTCACCAACCAACACACCCCTCACCAACCAACACACCCTCATCAACCAACACAACCCTCACCAACCAACACAACCCTCACCAACCAACACACCCGCACCAACCAACACAACCCTCACCAACCAACACACCCTCACCAACACAACCCTCACCAACCAACACACCCTCACCAACTAACACACCCTCACCAACCAACACACCCCTCACCAACCAACACACCCTCACCAACCAACACACACCTCACCAACCAACACACCCCTCACCAACCAACACACACCTCACCAACCAACACACCCTCACCAACCAACACACCCTCACCAACCAACACACCCCTCACCAACCAACACACACCTCACCAACCAACACACCCTCACCAACCAACACACACCTCACCAACCAACACACCCTCACCAACCAACACACACCACACCAACCAACACACACTCCTCACCAACCAACACACCCTCACCAACCAACACAACCCTCACCAACCAACATACACCACACCAACCAACACAACCCTCACCAACCAACACACACCACACCAACCAACACACACCACACCAACCAACAAACCCTCACCAACCAACACAACCCTCACCAACCAACACAACCCTCACCAACCAACACACACCACACCAACCAACACACCCCTCACCAACCAACACACACCACACCAACCAACACACCCTCACCAACCAACACAACCCTCACCAACCAACACTCCCTCACCAACCAACACACCCCTCACCAACCAACACAACCCTCACCAACCAACACACCCTCACCAACCAACACACCCTCACCAACCAACACAACCCTCACCAACCAACACACCCCTCACCAACCAACACAACCCTCACCAACCAACACACCCCTCACCAACCAACACAACCCTCACCAACCAACACAACCCTCACCAACCAACACACCCCTCACCAACCAACACACACCACACCAACCAACACACCCTCACCAACCAACACAACCCTCACCAACCAACACTCCCTCACCAACCAACACACCCCTCACCAACCAACACAACCCTCACCAACCAACACAACCCTCACCAACCAACACACACACCTCACCAACCAACACACCCTCACCAACCAACACACCCCTCACCAACCAACACAACCCTCACCAACCAACACACCCCTCACCAACCAACACAACCCTCACCAACCAACACACAACCCTCACCAACCAACACAACCCTCACCAACCAACACACACACCCCACCAACCAACACAACCCTCACCAACCAACACACCCTCACCAACCAACACACACCTCACCAACCAACACACCCTCACCAACCAACACACCCTCACCAACCAACACAACCCTCACCAACCAACACACCCTCACCAACCAACACAATCCTCACCAACCAACACACACCACACCAACCAACACAACCCTCACCAACCAACACACCCTCACCAACCAACACAACCCTCACCAACCAACACACACCACACCAACCAACACACACTCCTCACCAACCAACACACACCACACCAACCAACACACACTCCTCACCAACCAACACACCCCTCACCAACCAACACAACCCTCACCAACCAACACACCCTCACCAACCAACAAAACCCTCACCAACCAACACAACCCTCACCAACCAACACAACCCTCACCAACCAACACAACCCTCACCAACCAACACACCCCTCACCAACCAACACACCCTCACCAACCAACAAAACCCTCACCAACCAACACAACCCTCACCAACCAACACAACCCTCACCAACCAACACAACCCTCACCAACCAACACAACCCTCACCAACCAACACAACCCTCACCAACCAACACAACCCTCACCAACCAACACACACCTCACCAACCAACACACACTCCTCACCAACTAACACAACCCTTACCAACCAACACACTCCTCACCAACCAACACACACCACACCAACCAACACACACTCCTCACCAACCAACACACCCCTCACCAACCAACACACCCCTCACCAACCAACACACCCTCACCAACCAACAAAACCCTCACCAACCAACACAACCCTCACCAACCAACACAACCCTCACCAACCAACACAACCCTCACCAACCAACACAACCCTCACCAACCAACACAACCCTCACCAACCAACACAACCCTCACCAACCAACACACACCTCACCAACCAACACACACTCCTCACCAACCAACACAACCCTCACCAACCAACACACTCCTCACCAACCAACACACACCACACCAACCAACACACACCCCTCACCAACCAACACACCCCTCACCAACCAACACACCCTCACCAACCAACACAACCCTCACCAACCAACACAACCCTCACCAACCAACACACCCCTCACCAACCAACACACCCTCACCAACCAACAAAACCCTCACCAACCAACACAACCCTCACCAACCAACACAACCCTCACCAACCAACACAACCCTCACCAACCAACACAACCCTCACCAACCAACACAACCCTCACCAACCAACACAACCCTCACCAACCAACACACACCTCACCAACCAACACACTCCTCACCAACCAACACAACCCTCACCAACCAACACACTCCTCACCAACCAACACACACCACACCAACCAACACACACTCCTCACCAACCAACACACCCCTCACCAACCAACACACACCTCACCAACCAACACACCCTCACTAACCAACACACCCTCACCAACCAACACAACCCTCACCAACCAACACTCCCTCACCAACCAACAAAACCCTCACCAACCAACACAACCCTCACCAACCAACACAACCCTCACCAACCAACACACCCCTCACCAACCACCACACCCCTCACCAACCAACACACCCCTCACCAACCACCACACCCCTCACCAACCAACACACCCCTCACCAACCAACACACCCCTCACCAACCAACTCAACCCTCATCAACTAACACAACTGCCTCCACTTATAAATAATCTAACATTGATGAAAGACAGTTATAGAAAGAGCAGCAAGTTCTTCAAATAATGTATAAGTGAATGTCAGAACGTCAAATTTATGTATAAATGTATGTGCGGACGTCAGGCATATGTATAACTGTATGTTTGACTAATGCATCCTTCTGCCCTATCCCCTCGTCTAGCCCCGCCCCCAAGCCCTGGGGGGCTAGGGCCGAGGACTAGGTAAACAGTCTGGTGGTTTATTTACATGAGAGTGTTTGCTGGGCCACTTTACCCGGATGGAAACTGGCTCTCAGCGTCTCAAGCTGGAGCTTGGGTTTATATCTGTGTTTTAGCGCAGTTTCTCCGGGCCGCCGCCGTGTTGGGTAAGCGAGCGTGCTGTCCTCCCTCAACCCTCTTCTCTCTCTCTCTCTGTCTCTTGGTCAATGTTGTGGGTTATTAAGCGAGGGTTAACGTTTTATGTAGTGTGTCTCGTGTTTTTTTTTTTCGGGGGGGGGGGGGAGTTTTACTTACTCGTCCAGTATGATATAAACGGTCATTTGGCTGCTTCTGGTTATTTTAAAGCCGGGTCCACTCGGTTGGTTATACAACCGGGCACACTCGGTTGGTTATACAGCCGGGTCCACTTGTTTGGTTATACAGCCGGGTCCACTTGTTTGGTTATACAGCCGGGTCCGCTTGTTTGGTTATACAGCCGGATCCACTCGGTTGGTTATACAGCCGGGCACACTTGTTTGATTATACAGCCGGGCCCACTTGTTTGGTTATACAGCCGGGTCCACTCGGTTGGTTATACAGCCGGGTCCACTCGGTTGGTTGTACAGCCGGGTCCACTTGGTTGGTTATACAGCCGGGCACACTCGGTTGGTTATACAGCCGGGTCCACTCGGCTGGTTATACAGCCGGATCCACTCGGTTGGTTATACAACCGGGCACACTCGGTTGGTTATACAGCCGGGTCCACTCGGTTGGTTATACAGCCGGGTCCACTCAGTTGGTTATACAGCCGGGCACACTCAGTTGGTTATACAGCCGGGCCCACTCGGTTGGATATACAACCGGGCACACTCGGTTGGTTATACAGCCGGGCACACTCGGTTGGTTATACAACCGGGCACACTCAGTTGGTTATACAGCTGGGCCCACTCGGTTGGTTATACAACCGGGCACACTCGGTTGGTTATACAGCCGGGCACACTCGGTTGGTTATACAACCGGGCACACTCGGTTGGTTATACAGCCGGGCACACTCAGTTGGTTATACAGCCGGGCCCACTCGGTTGGTTATACAGCCGGGCACACTCGGTTGGTTATACAACCGGGCACACTAGGTTGGTTATACAGCCGGGCCCACTCGGTTGGTTATACAACCGGGCACACTCGGTTGGTTATACAGCCGGGTCCACTCAGTTGGTCATACAGCTGGGCACACTCAGTTGGTTATACAGCCGGGCCCACTCGGTTGGTTATACAACCGGGCACACTCGGTTGGTTATACAGCCGGGTCCATTCGGTTGGTTATACAGCCGGGTCCACTTGTTTGGTTTTACAGCCTGGTCCACTCAGTTGGTTATACAGCCGGGCACACTCGGTTGGTTATACAGCCGGGCACACTCAGTTGGTTATCCAGCCGAGCACACTCAGTTGGTTATCCAGCCGGGCACACTTGGTTGGTTATACAGCCGGGCACACTCAGTTGGTTATCCAGCCGGGCACACTCAGTTGGTTATCCAGCCGGGCACACTCAGTTGGTTATACAGCCGGGCACACTCAGTTGGTTATCCAGCCGGGCACACTCAGTTGGTTATACAGCCGGGCACACTCAGTTGGTTATACAGTCGGGCACACTCAGTTGGTTATCCAGCCGAGCACACTCAGTTGGTTATCCAGCCGGGCACACTCAGTTGGTTATCCAGCCGGGCACACTTGGTTGGTTATACAGCCGGGCACACTCAGTTGGTTATCCAGCCTTGGTTATTCAGCCGGGCACACTCAGTTGGTTATACAGCCTCGCACAATCAGTTGGTTATACAGCCGGGCACACTCGGTTGGTTACCCAGCCGGGCACACTCAGTTGGTTATCCAGCCGGGCACACTCGGTTGGTTATACAGCCGGGCGCACTCAGTTGGTTATACAGCCGGGCACACTCGGTTGGTTATACAGCCGGGCACACTCAGTTGGTTATCCAGCCGGGCACACTCAGTTGGTTATACACCCGGGCACACTCAGTTGGTTATCCAGCCTTGGTTATTCAGCCGGGCACACTCAGTTGGTTATCCAGCCTTGGTTATTCAGCCGGGCACACTCAGTTGGTTATCCAGCCGGGCACACTCGGTTGGTTATCCAGCCGGGCACACTCGGTTGATTATACAGCCGGGCACACTCAGTTGGTTATCCAGCCGGGCACACTTGGTTGGTTATACAGCCGGGCACACTCAGTTGGTTATCCAGCCGAGCACACTCAGTTGGTTATCCAGCCGGGCACACTCAGTTGGTTATCCAGCCGGGCACACTTGGTTGGTTATACAGCCGAGCACACTCAGTTGGTTAATCAGCCGGGCACACTCAGTTGGTTATACAGCCGGGCACACTCAGTTGGTTATACAGCCGGGCACACTCAGTTGGTTATCCAGTCGGGCACACTCAGTTGGTTATACAGCCGGGCACACTCAGTTGGTTATACAGCCGGGCACACTCAGTTGGTTATCCAGCCTTGGTTATTCAGCCGGGCACACTCGGTTGGTTATACAGCCGGGCACACTCAGTTGGTTATACAGCCGGGCACACTTGGTTGGTTATACAGCCGGGCACACTCAGTTGGTTATACAGCCGGGCACACTCGGTTGGTTATACAGCCGGGCACACTCGGTTGGTTATCCAGCCGGGCACACTCAGTTGGTTATCCAGCCGGGCACACTCGGTTGGTTATACAGCCGGGCACACTCAGTTGGTTATCCAGCCGGGCCCACTCGGTTGGTTATACAGCCGGGCCCACTTGGTTGGTTATACAGCCGGGCCCACTCGGTTGGTTATACAGCCGGGCCCACTCGGTTGGTTATACAGCCGGGCCCACTCGGTTAGTTATACAGCCGGGCACACTCGGTTGGTTATCCAGCCGGGCACACTCAGTTGGTTATACAGCCGGGCCCACTCGGTTGGTTATACAGCCGGGCACACTCGGTTGGTTATCCAGCCGGGCCCACTCGGTTGGTTATACAGCCGGGCACACTCAGTTGGTTATACAGCTGGGCCCACTCGGTTGGTTATACAGCCGGGCACACTCAGTTGGTTATCCAGCCGGGCACACTCGGTTGGTTATACAGCCGGGCACACTCAGTTGGTTATACAGCCGGGCACACTCAGTTGGTTATACAGCCGGGCACACTCAGTTGGTTATACAGCCGGGCACACTCAGTTGGTTATACAACCGGGCACACTCAGTTCGTTATACAGCCGGGCACACTCAGTTGGTTATACAGCCGGGCACACTCAGTTGGTTATACAGCCGGGCACACTCGGTTGGTTATACAGCCGGGCACACTCAGTTGGTTATACAGCCGGGCACACTCAGTTGGTTATACAGCCGGGCACACTCAGTTGGTTATACAGCCGGGCACACTCAGTTGGTTATACAGCCGGGCACACTCAGTTGGTTATACAGCCGGGCACACTCAGTTGGTTATACAGCCGGGCACACTCAGTTGGTTATACAGCCGGGCACACTCAGTTGGTTATACAGCCGGGCACACTCAGTTGGTTATACAGCCGGGCACACTCAGTTGGTTATACAGCCGGGCACACTCAGTTGGTTATACAGCCGGGCACACTCAGTTGGTTATACAGCCGGGCACACTCAGTTGGTTATCCAGCCGGGCACACTCAGTTGGTTATCCAGCCGGGCACACTCAGTTGGTTATACAGCCGGGCACACTCAGTTGGTTATCCAGCCGGGCACACTCAGTTGGTTATCCAGCCGGGCACACTCAGTTGGTTATACAGCCGGGCACACTCAGTTGGTTATACAGCCGGGCCCATTCAGTTGGTTATCCAGCCGGGCCCACTCGGTTGGTTATACAGCCGGGCCCATTCAGTTGGTTATACAGCCGGGCACACTCGGTTGGTTATCCAGCCGGGCACACTCAGTTGGTTATACAGCCGGGCCCACTCGGTTGGTTATACAGCCGGGCACACTCGGTTGGTTATCCAGCCGGGCCCACTCGGTTGGTTATACAGCCGGGCACACTCAGTTGGTTATACAGCTGGGCCCACTCGGTTGGTTATACAGCCGGGCACACTCAGTTGGTTATCCAGCCGGGCACACTCGGTTGGTTATACAGCCGGGCACACTCAGTTGGTTATACAGCCGGGCACACTCAGTTGGTTATACAGCCGGGCACACTCAGTTGGTTATACAGCCGGGCACACTCAGTTGGTTATACAGCCGGGCACACTCAGTTCGTTATACAGCCGGGCACACTCAGTTCGTTATACAGCCGGGCACACTCAGTTGGTTATACAGCCGGGCACACTCGGTTGGTTATACAGCCGGGCACACTCAGTTGGTTATACAGCCGGGCACACTCAGTTGGTTATACAGCCGGGCACACTCAGTTGGTTATCCAGTCGGGCACACTCAGTTGGTTATACAGCCGGGCACACTCAGTTGGTTATACAGCCGGGCACACTCAGTTGGTTATCCAGCCTTGGTTATTCAGCCGGGCACACTCGGTTGGTTATACAGCCGGGCACACTCAGTTGTTTATACAGCCGGGCACACTTGGTTGGTTATACAGCCGGGCACACTCAGTTGGTTATACAGCCGGGCACACTCGGTTGGTTATACAGCCGGGCACACTCGGTTGGTTATCCAGCCGGGCACACTCAGTTGGTTATCCAGCCGGGCACACTCGGTTGGTTATACAGCCGGGCACACTCAGTTGGTTATCCAGCCGGGCCCACTCGGTTGGTTATACAGCCGGGCCCACTTGGTTGGTTATACAGCCGGGCCCACTCGGTTGGTTATACAGCCGGGCCCACTCGGTTGGTTATACAGCCGGGCCCACTCGGTTAGTTATACAGCCGGGCACACTCGGTTGGTTATCCAGCCGGGCACACTCAGTTGGTTATACAGCCGGGCCCACTCGGTTGGTTATACAGCCGGGCACACTCGGTTGGTTATCCAGCCGGGCCCACTCGGTTGGTTATACAGCCGGGCTCACTCAGTTGGTTATACAGCTGGGCCCACTCGGTTGGTTATACAGCCGGGCACACTCAGTTGGTTATCCAGCCGGGCACACTCGGTTGGTTATACAGCCGGGCACACTCAGTTGGTTATACAGCCGGGCACACTCAGTTGGTTATACAGCCGGGCACACTCAGTTGGTTATACAGCCGGGCACACTCAGTTGGTTATACAACCGGGCACACTCAGTTCGTTATACAGCCGGGCACACTCAGTTGGTTATACAGCCGGGCACACTCAGTTGGTTATACAGCCGGGCACACTCGGTTGGTTATACAGCCGGGCACACTCAGTTGGTTATACAGCCGGGCACACTCAGTTGGTTATACAGCCGGGCACACTCAGTTGGTTATACAGCCGGGCACACTCAGTTGGTTATACAGCCGGGCACACTCAGTTGGTTATACAGCCGGGCACACTCAGTTGGTTATACAGCCGGGCACACTCAGTTGGTTATACAGCCGGGCACACTCAGTTGGTTATACAGCCGGGCACACTCAGTTGGTTATACAGCCGGGCACACTCAGTTGGTTATACAGCCGGGCACACTCAGTTGGTTATACAGCCGGGCACACTCAGTTGGTTATACAGCCGGGCACACTCAGTTGGTTATCCAGCCGGGCACACTCAGTTGGTTATCCAGCCGGGCACACTCAGTTGGTTATACAGCCGGGCACACTCAGTTGGTTATCCAGCCGGGCACACTCAGTTGGTTATCCAGCCGGGCACACTCAGTTGGTTATACAGCCGGGCACACTCAGTTGGTTATACAGCCGGGCCCATTCAGTTGGTTATCCAGCCGGGCCCACTCGGTTGGTTATACAGCCGGGCCCATTCAGTTGGTTATACAGCCGGGCACACTCGGTTGGTTATCCAGCCGGGCACACTCAGTTGGTTATACAGCCGGGCCCACTCGGTTGGTTATACAGCCGGGCACACTCGGTTGGTTATCCAGCCGGGCCCACTCGGTTGGTTATACAGCCGGGCACACTCAGTTGGTTATACAGCCTGGGCCCACTCGGTTGGTTATACAGCCGGGCACACTCAGTTGGTTATCCAGCCGGGCACACTCGGTTGGTTATACAGCCGGGCACACTCAGTTGGTTATACAGCCGGGCACACTCAGTTGGTTATACAGCCGGGCACACTCAGTTGGTTATACAGCCGGGCACACTCAGTTGGTTATACAGCCGGGCACACTCAGTTCGTTATACAGCCGGGCACACTCAGTTCGTTATACAGCCGGGCACACTCAGTTGGTTATACAGCCGGGCACACTCGGTTGGTTATACAGCCGGGCACACTCAGTTGGTTATACAGCCGGGCACACTCAGTTGGTTATACAGCCGGGCACACTCAGTTGGTTATACAGCCGGGCACACTCAGTTGGTTATACAGCCGGGCACACTCAGTTGGTTATACAGCCGGGCACACTCAGTTGGTTATACAGCCGGGCACACTCAGTTGGTTATACAGCCGGGCACACTCAGTTGGTTATACAGCCGGGCACACTCAGTTGGTTATACAGCCGGGCACACTCAGTTGGTTATACAGCCGGGCACACTCAGTTGGTTATACAGCCGGGCACACTCAGTTGGTTATCCAGCCGGGCACACTCAGTTGGTTATCCAGCCGGGCACACTCAGTTGGTTATACAGCCGGGCACACTCAGTTGGTTATCCAGCCGGGCACACTCAGTTGGTTATCCAGCCGGGCACACTCAGTTGGTTATACAGCCGGGCACACTCAGTTGGTTATACAGCCGGGCCCATTCAGTTGGTTATCCAGCCGGGCCCACTCGGTTGGTTATACAGCCGGGCCCATTCAGTTGGTTATACAGCCGGGCACACTCGGTTGGTTATACTTGTTTGACTGTTAAAACAATGGGAAGTTTGTTAGACTTTAACCCCAATTACCCACAGCACTCGGCGACCAGCGGGCACAGTTAATTTTCATCAAATCAGTTCATTATGTGAGGAAACTTGACTATCATTCACGTGGAGGAGTTGTCTGATATATATAACTTGGGGCCATTGAGGTCCCACCAATGGTACTCGTGTTTCCTCACATTACGAATTAATTTGATGAACTTCCCATTGTTTAGATTCTCGGGATGGTGTAGTGGTTAAAGTACTAGATATGCGAAGGCATATCTATCATATGTATGGCAACCCGTCCTCGAATCAAGTCCATTACATCCAGCGGTCGACCCCACAGACGCGTTCATAAATTTTTGCATGATGTTCGTTCAAAACGGGAATGTTCTCAAGTATAAATTAATATTATAATATATTAGCATATTGTGTATATATAGGCATAGGATAGGTTAGGTATTTCTAGGTGTTTAGGTTCTGTTGGCGATTATTTGTATTTGTAGTACGTGGGTGAAGCATTTATAGCGTTGTGATTCGAACAAAATTCGTCAGTGAAGCACTTGTTCCGCAAGTGTTCGAATGTCATCAGTTGTGAGTCGTGTGTAAACCGTATTTCATTCATAAACAGCTCAAGGGGTTTGGCGGGTGGATGGAATCTCATTTGGGTCTTCGTTTGGAGGACGGGCTGGTGTATGGAGCGCCTAGCTGTATGGGTTCGTACCCTTCACGAGGATGAGTGTTCTGATTTATATATAAATAAAATGGAAATGTTCGGTTCTTCAAAATCGCTGATCTTCGAAAGTTCTTCACCGATTGCTTTGAAATTTTCACACAACGTTCCATTCACATCCGGCCAGGTTTTTATATACTATATAGATGCCACGTCTGTGATGGGAAAAAACATGTTTTTTTAAATGTGTTTTTCATGTGTTTTTCATGTGAGGGAAATCTTCGAAACCTCTTTATGATTGCTTTGAAATTTTGACATAACGTTGCATTCGAATAGGCGCATGTTTTTATATATCTACTATATACATGCCTCACCTGTGACAGGAAAAAAACATTTTTTTTTTAAACCGCGCCATCTGTTGGACGTAGGAGCCACACACGCTGTAATCTCCAAAAGTTCTTCATTCATTGCTTTGAAATTTTGACAAAACGTTCCATTAAAATACACGCGTGTTTTTATATACCTACTATATAGATGTTACATGATTTTTTTTAAAGCAGCACCATCTGTTGCATGTAAGAGCAACACACGCTGTACTAAATATGTTATGATTCCATTAAATGTTTCTGATTGCATTGATAAATGGAATTTTCATTGATTTTGATTTATTTTCATTTTGATTTAATAATTTTGTGTGACATTGGCTTGAGCAGTTGGGGATGGTGGGGACGAGGGGACGGGGGAATGGAGAATGGTGGGGAGGACAAGGGGACGGGGGAGTGTGGGATGGTGGGGAGGATGAGAGGATGGGGAAGGGGAGGACTGGGGGACAAGGGAAGGTTGCTGAGCCACAGCAATGCGTAGCTGCGTACAGCTAGTGGGTCCAGCTATATATATATATATATATATATATATATATATATATATATATATATATATATATATATATATATATATTGGCAGCAGGTTTTCTCTCATACGCATGTCATTAAACACAACAGCATTGTGACTATTATTT
>NC_091198.1:24080586-24142210 GCF_040958095.1 Procambarus clarkii
TGTGTCCCCTTGTTCGCGTCCCGCCAGTGTTGAATAGTTTATCCTTGTTTACCCGGTCGATTCCCCCTGAGGATTTTGTAGGTTGTGATCATGTCCCCCCCTTACTCTTCTGTACTTCGAGTGTCGTAAAGTGCATTTCCCGCAGCCTTTCATCATAACTCATGCCTCTTAGTTCTGGGGCTAGTCTAGTGGCATACCTTTGGACTTTTTCCAGCTTCGTCTTGTGCTTGACAAGGTCCGGGCTCCATGCTGGGGTCGCATACTCCAGGATTGGTCCTTACATATGTGGTGTACAAGATTCTGAATGATTCCTTACACAGGTTCCTGAACGCTGTTCTGATGTTAGCCAGCCTTGCATATGCCGCAGACGTTATTATCTTTATGCGGGCTTCAGGAGACAGATTTGGTGTGATATCAACTCCTAGATCTTTCTCTCTGTTTCATTAAATAGTTCATCTCCTATTCTGTATCCTGTGTCTGGCCTCCTGTTTCCACTGCCTAGTTTCATTACTTTGCATTTACTCGGGTTGAACTTCAACAGCCATTTGTTCGACCATTCACTCAGTCTGTCTAGGTCATCTTGTAGCCTCTTACTATCATCCTCTGTTTCGATCCTCCTCATAATTTTTGCATCGTCGGCAAACATTGAGAGGAACGAATCTATACCCTCTGGGAGATCATTTACATATACCAGAAACAGTATAGGTCCAAGGACTGACCTCTGTGGGACTCCACTTGTAACGTCTCGCCAATCTGAGACCTCACCCCTCACACAGACTCGTTGTCTCCTGTTGCTTAGGTACTCCTCTACCCACAGGAGTACCTTCCCTTTCACTCCAGCCTGCATCTCCAGCTTTCGCACTAGCCTCTTGTGTGGCACTGTATCAAAGGCTTTCTGACAATCCAAAAATATGCAGTCTGCCCACCCTTCTCTTCCTTGCCTTATTTTTGTTGCCTGGTCGTAGAATTCAAGTAACCCTGTGAGGCAGGACCTGCCATCCCTGAACCCATGTTGATGCTGTGTTACAAAGTTCCTTCGCTCCAGATGTTCCACTAGCTTTTTTCGCACAATCTTCACCATCAGCTTGCATGGTATGCAGGTTAGGGACACTGGCCTGTAATTCAGTGCCTCCTGTCTATCCCCTTTCTTGTATATCGGGACTACGTTAGCTGCTTTCCAAATATCTGGCAGTTCCCCTGTTGCCAGTGATTTGTAATACACTATACAGAGTGGTAGGCACAGTTCTTTTGCTCCTTCCTTTAGTATCCAAGGGGAGATTTCATCTGGGCCTATAGCCTTTGTCACATCCAACTCTAGTAAACACTTCCTTACTTCCCCGCTGGTAATCTCAAACTTTTCCAGTGGTTCCTGGTTAGCTATTCCCTCTCTTATCTCTGGAATTTCTCCTTGCTCTAAGGTGAAGACCTCTTGGAATTTCTTATTCAATTCCTCACACACTTCCTTGTCGTTTGTAGTGAATCCTTCTGCCCCTATCCTTAATTTCATAACCTGTTCCTTTACTGTTGTTCTTCTCCTGATGTGGCTATGCAGCAATTTAGGCTGAGTCTTTGCCTTGCTTGTGATGTCATTTTCGTATTGTCTTTCTGCCTCTCTTCTCATCCTGACATATTCATTCCTGGCATTCTGGTATCTTTCTCTGCTCTCCAGTGTCCTGTTATTCCTATAGTTTCTCCATGCCCTTTTACTTTGCTGCTTAGCTAGCCTACATCTCTGATTAAACCATGGGTTTCTCATCTTCATTTCTCTGTTTTCCTTTTGGACTGTGTTACGGTGCCCTCTCCTATTTCTTTCGTTTGCCGGCTTAAAGAGTCATATCAGCTCTCCCTACTGATTCTCTGAGGTTCAGGGAGTCTATTGACATATGTGGCGACCAGACCGGCTGCCATTTAATGGAAGGAGGTTACATTATAAGTTGTAAATAAGGAGTAATTGGCGCCCTGATATAAAATGAAACAGTATCCCCTACGGCAGATATGACCTTTTGGAAGGGACATTAGCCGATCGCGGATTGGCCGACGTGGGTCGCGGGCGACCAATCAGGGCCCGCCATGACGTCCCCGAGTGCCCCGGGCGGCGCCAACGTGAGAGTTGATCTGACCTTGGAAGCGACAGGACGCGCCTCGGTCTGCTCTCAAGGATTAGAGGCTCTACAAGCCTTATTCAGTGGATTGACTAGCCATCGCAGCCCACCATCAGTTATTGGAGACCCTGCGCTTCTGGGAAGCAAATAAGGAACCAAGTTCATTGAGCAGAGAAGTGCCAAACTTGGAAAATAGTCGGCGACGACGCTGGGGCGGCGCCGCTGGACGTGAGGTCTGGAAGGTGCGGCGGGCAGGCCTAGCTGTGACTGGGTCACATCCACTGAGAATCTTGGAAGGACGACACCGTGCCTAGGAGAAGGAGCAACGCCTTGTGGGAGAGGCGAGTGTGGGAAAAATAGTGATTAGCTCAGCGCCCATCGATGAACCAGGATTGGGGCAGCTGAATCTCAGGGATTGGAACGGCGACGACGCGAAGGCTCCACGACACCTGAGGACCTGTGGAACGTCCTGGATCGTCCAGGATCGACCCAAGGAAGCGTGGGAACCTCACACCATCGAGGGACAGGCGTCGTGAGCCAGGAATGTAAGGTAGATCATTTTCCCTCCCATTACCCCTTGTGTGAGTAGGCTAGTTAGGCCACAATAGTTACTTATGTATGTGGCAGCAGGACTTTAATACTTTAATAGTAGAATAGGCTGCAAGGCAGCTTGTGTCCAGGACTGTCAGAGGGGACATGTGTATGTGTTACGAACCCGGATCCAGCGTCCGAGCACGGAGCAGTGACCACCGCGCCATCTGTGGGTCAGCTCCCGAAACCCCCTCCAATCGGACGACGACACCTGGTGAGGATGGCGTGTACTGGCCACAAGGGCCAGTTTCCAGTCCCGTTCAGCACTCTACACCGCCGCTGCTGACCTCTGGTGAGGTGGTGCTCAGACACCAGCGCCATCTATGGAGTGGATAGGTGGGCGTTTGTGTCTGAGCCTGTAAGTGAGGTGTCTTAGTGTGTCCCAGTTAGTGATGACGTGTCTGCTTACAGAGTCGACCTGGGACTGCTGTGATGGGAGTTGAGTCAGTCTACCCGAGGCAGCCGTCTCCATAACGTGTGCTTTGCTGCAGCAGCTGTGAAGTCGTCCCCCCGGAAGAACACTGTGGTGTTACCCTGCCAGTGGAGTGGCAGTTGAAAGGATCGTCGTTCCCGGGACCGACTGCTGGAGACGTTTATCCACTGGGGTATCGAGGACAGGAGAGTGATTTGTGGTGTCACACGAAGCTCCTGTCCAGGGCGTTCCCCTTATATCGTTCGTGGAGTGGCCTGACCAGCCTCGCTGATCCGGAACCTGCCAGCAGACCAGCTGGACGTGTGGTTGACGGCCTCCACGGCGGTGCCCCCAGTGGACCTGTGTTTTGGCTGACCTGTGGCCAGGGTAGGCTCAGCTTCTCAGAGGATTCGTTGTGAGGCCAAGTAAGCACCGACGACTCAGCACCGAGAGAGAGTTGAACCAGAGTCTTCAGGAGAAGACGATTGTGCGATTCTTCAGTACGAAGACATATGTGTACAGTGTTAATACCCCTCCCCCCGTGTAATCTTTTTATATATTATTTATTGGTGGTGGTTAATATATTATATTAAGTTTTTGCCTTTATTTCCCTTCCCCTTTAAGTTACTTGCGTCACGGATCACATCCCTTGATAGCCACTACTGGCTTGGGGTCGGATATAACTTCCTCTAACAACATCAGAGCAAGAACCCCGTTGCGTCCCGAGAGGGCCGTAACAGTATGGATGGCAGGACAGTGAGGAAGAGGCGCCGACGTGGTGAAGAGGCCCTCCTGTGAGTGTGGGACTCCTGTCTTCCTGCCCAGTTGAAGGAGTGTTGGAAGTCGTGGAAGAAGAGGCTGACGATCTCCAGACTTAGTATCCATATTTCCATATTCATGTATTACTTGTGATTGTGTGTGTGTTCATGTAATTTGCATCAGTAAATTCACACATTTTATCACTGTGTTTGAGTGTGCCTCCATTTATGATATTTCTCTATGAGCATACACGAAGGTTATCATAGTACCACCTAGGGAACACTACGTTCTCTATAGCAGTTCTTATTGCCTGGAGGGTGGTAAAGACAGCACAGACTTACATAAAAGTGTACCCTTAGCCATCCGATCAGTATCGGTGCCTGAATGGTGGCAACTATTAACGTAGTGGCTACAGAGAGGTAAAGCCACACAGACCTTCCTGGGAGAGTACCCTGGGCCGACAGTCTAGTAGCAGATCCATGGGAGTAGCAACCTTCTGGCTACAAACAATATATAATACACCCACTGAACTGCATTGCTGGGGTGCAGATATAATAACCCAGCTGGCAACCTTGCTAAGAAGAAGATAGAGAAGACAGGCGGGAAAGGAGTTCCTGCAACCTTTTTTGTCTGGCAGGCAAGACTCGGGGAGGTTATGGTTATAAGGTAAGCCTGAGTCTTCCTTCACTCCCCCACGGGTCTAGGCCGGAACTGTTAACAGTAGTTTCCCCGTGTTTGACTGAAGGGCTTCCAGGGTGAATCAGTGGCACCCCTTTTGTGGTGGAAGCAAAGACCTGCGGAGGTGGGCATTGTTGGTCCTCTCTTGTGTGACCAAGGAGACTCCGGTGAATCCAGGGAGTCGGAGGGGCTGAGTATTTGGGCCTTTTGAGCCCCTAGCAGTTAAGTGTTAGCAGAGCCCCGACCGGACCACCTCCACGTGACAACTGGGACAAACTTGTTTGCTGCGTCCTTGCACTTCTGCGTGATGTAATCCATCATATCTTGGGCCGTCTTTCCCCTGAGCTCTGTTTCCCATGCTATATCTGTTAGGAATTTTCTTATCCCTTCATAGTTTCCCTTTCGGTATGCTAGCCTTTTGGTTTCGGTATCCCTCCTCGAGTTCAATAACCCTTCTTCAATCAAGTACTCAAACACCAGTACACTGTGGTCGCTCATTCCTACTGGGTCCTCAAAACCGATTTCTCTTATGTCGGAGTCGTTCAGAGTGAAGACTAGGTCGCGTCTCGCTGGTTCGTCATTGCCTCTCATCCTTGTGGGTTCTCTGACATGCTGGGTTAAAAAGTTTCTTGTCACCACTTCCAATAGTTTGGCTCTCCACGTATCCTCGCCTCCATGCGGTTCCTTGGGTATACCAATGTGGGTATATCACTGTGGATATACCCCTGTGTGTATACTTTAGAGTATACCCCCGTGGGTATACCAATGTGGGTATACCCCTGTGTGTATACTTTAGAGTATACCCCTGTGGGTATACCAATGTGGGTATACCCCTGTGGGTAAAACACTGTGGGTATACCCCTATGGGTATACCACTGTGGGTATACAAGACAGGCTGCAAGGAGGTCCACCAGCACAGTCAGAGGCAGCCTTCTCGATGATCACAACAAGCAGAAGCAGCACTCCCAGCAAGCAGAAGCAGCACTCCCAGCAAGCAGAAGCAGCACTCCCAGCAAGCAGAAGCAGCACTCCCAGCAAGCAGAAGCAGCACTCCCAGCAAGCAGAAGCAGCACCCCCAGCAAGCAGAAGCAGCACTCCCAGCAAGCAGAAGCAGCACTCCCAGCAAGCAGAAGCAGCACTCCCAGCAAGCAGAAGCAGCACTCCCAGCAAGCAGAAGCAGCACTCCCAGCAAGCAGAAGCAGCACTCCCAGCAAGCAGAAGCAGCACCCCCAGCAAGCAGAAGCAGCACTCCCAGCAAGCAGAAGCAGCACTCCCAGCAAGCAGAAGCAGGACTCCCAGCAAGCAGAAGCAGCACTCCCAGCAAGCAGAAGCAGGACTCCCAGCAAGCAGAAGCAGCACTCCCAGCAAGTAGAAGCAGCACTCCCAGCAAGCAGAAGCAGGACTCCCAGCAAGCAGAAGCAGCACCCCCAGCAAGCAGAAGCAGCACCCCCAGCAAGCAGAAGCAGCACCCCCAGCAAGCAGAAGCAGCACCCCCAGCAAGCAGAAGCAGGAAACACAGCAAGCAGAAACAGCACTCCCTGCAAGCAGAAGCAGCACTCCCAGCAAGCAGAAACAGCACTCCCTGCAAGCAGAAGCAGCACCCCCAGCAAGCAGAAGCAGCACCCCCTGCAAGCAGAAGCAGCACCCCCAGCAAGCAGAAGCAGCACCCCCAGCAAGCAGAAGCAGCACCCCCTGCAAGCAGAAGCAGCACCCCCAGCAAGCAAAAGCAGCACCCCCAGCAAGCAGAAACAGCACCCCCAGCAAGCAGAAGCAGCACTCCCAGCAAGCAGAAGCAGCACTCCCAGCAAGCAGAAGCAGCACCCCCTGCAAGCAGAAGCAGCACCCCCAGCAAGCAGAAACAGCACCCCCAGCAAGCAGAAGCAGCACTCCCAGCAAGCAGAAGCAGCACTCCCAGCAAGCAGAAGCAGCACCCCCTGCAAGCAGAAGCAGCACCCCCAGCAAGCAGAAACAGCACCCCCAGCAAGCAGAAGCAGCACTCCCAGCAAGCAGAAGCAGCACCCCCAGCAAGCAGAAGCTGTGGGAACTTATATTTATTTAATTTATATGAATTTATATATAATTTATATATATGTTAATTTATATATTTCGATAGCAATTAGTAGGATGTTAAGTGGAATGTATTTCTGCAATAATCTCACAAATCGATCCTTGCACATTAGGGGGTTTATATTAAATTTATATATATGCAGCCAATCAAACTACAGTATTAACTACATATATTAGTAAATAAATTGGAGGTGCCTTATCTTATTGTACAGCAGGCTTAGTCCACCAGGTATAACTGGGATGTAGACACCAAATTATCCTCGTGTGAGGCTAACTTCCAACACCCATAGTAACTGATGTACCAAGATTAATTTTCATACTCTTCTTCTTCCTGTCAAAGGGCACTTGCCGTAATGCCGGAATCCTAATATATGACAGCTATATCTGAGAAAACACTGTATATTATATATGATAAGGACCAAGGCTTAATTACCTTTATTAAGAGGCTCGTTCGCGTCCTAACCAGTTCGCCATTATCTACCTAACATTAACTGCCAGAAATGATTAGATAAACGGGTTTCGGTACGACACTTCCCTTGTTTATGTTGACAGTGTGTTGATGATGGTAGAACACTTTGATCTCCATAGCACTTTGTCCAAGAGAAATTATAGGAGCTGAATTTGCTCCCCTGCGCCTCTGGTCTTACAAACAATGGCTGACCTTCCTCACCACTGACGACTTGGCTCTCCTTGTCCTCAAGGCTTGCCCTTGGCTCAGTAAGTGATAGAAGGGTCACATTTACTCTATTTTGGTATGCATAATGAAGTTAATTCATATGTGATGTTTTTATGATGGTAAAAGTCCAAAGACTAATGTATTTAAGAATAATTCCCAAAAGAATAGCTGGTGAATTTATAGTACTATGTGGCAATGATATCCCGTTTTCATTTGACGGAAAATTCCACTACAAGCTACATTTTCTATGGGCAACTTGTGTATACAACAGCAGCAATATTATCTGCATATTGCATGTAATATTATTATGCGGTGTCGGGTTTTCCGACATAATTCCCCGGGGACTGCTCACGGGTCGAAGTCCTATTTAGAACAGATGAACACCGATATTCCTCCTTCGATTTATTAGATTAATTTGATGTTAGTAGTTAGTAATCACACATTTGTGCGTCTGTTCATACAGGAAGGATGTCCCGTACTAGAGTTGCAGGGGTTAGAAGTCTAATGCGATTTCATTTCTCTGTTAACTCTTGAAAGGCTAAAATTATAACCTAAATACATATTATTTAACCCAGAAGACTGAATGTGATCAAGTACTACAGTCAAGTATGATTCAGGGACTGCAGTGAGATCAGTGACATCTGATATAACTTGAAGCTTGTTCAGGTAACTGGTCACTGATATATAAACACTGAGACCCGCATGGAGGACCAGAAACATGGAGAGCTAAGCTGCTGGACGTGGCAACAAGAAACTTTCTAAGCCAGCACACCAAAGAACCAACAAGAATGAGAGGAGAAGATGAACCAGCAATGCTTGATTTGATATTTACCCTAAATGAATGGGATATAAGGGAAGTTAAGATGGAAGCGCCCTTGGGAATGAGTGACCACAGTGTATTGAACTTTGAGTACCTGGTAGAACTAGGACTTATCTCCCCCCAAAAAGAACTAGGAATCAAAAGGCTGGCATACCGAAAGGGGAATTATGAACGGATGAGAAGTTTCCGAAGTGAAATACCTTGGGACACAGACCTCAGAGACAAGTCTGTACAGGGAATGATGGACTATGTTACCCAAAAGTGTCAGGAGGCAGTAAACAGGTTCATCCCGGCCCAAAGGGAAAAATCCGAGAAGCAACAGAAGAATCCATGGTATAATAGGGCATGTATGGAAGCGAAGAAACTGAACAAAAAGGCGTGGAGGAACTTCCGGAATAACAGAACACCAGAAAGCAGAGAGAGATACCAGAGAACCAGGAATGAGTACGTCAGGGTGAGAAGAGAAGCAGAGAAAAATTTTGAAAATGATATAGCAAACAAAGCCAAGACCGAACCAAAGCTACTCCACAGTCACATCAGAAGGAAAACAACAGTGAAAGAACAGGTATTGAAACTTCGAACAGGCGAGGACAGGTATACAGAGAATGACAGAGAGGTGTGTGAGGAACTCAACAAGAGGTTCCAGGAGGTCTTCACAATAGAACAGGGTGAGGTCACTGTGCTAGGAGAAAGGGAGGTAAACCAGGCGGCCTTGGAGGAGTTCGAAATTACGAGAGAGGAGGTCAAGAGACACCTGCTGGATCTGGATGTTAGAAAGGCTGTTGGTCCAGATGGGATCTCACAATGGGTATTGAAAGAGTGTGCAGAGGCACTTTGCTTGCCACTCTCCATAGTGTATAGTAAGTCACTAGAGACGGGAGACCTACCAGAAATATGGAAGACGGCGAATGTGGTCCGAATATACAAAAAGGGCGATAGACAAGAGGCACTGAACTACAGGCCAGTGTCCTTGACTTGCATACCATGCAAGGTGATGGAGAAGATCGTGAGAAAAAACCTGGTAACAAATCTGGAGAGAAGGGACTTCGTGACAAATCGCCAACATGGATTCAGGGAGGGTAAATCTTGCCTTACAGGCTTGATAGAATTCTACGATCAGGTGACACAGATTAAGCAAGAAAGAGAGGGCTGGGCAGACTGCATTTTCTTGGATTGTCGGAAAGCCTTTGACACAGTACTGCATAAGAGGCTGGTACATAAGCTGGAGAGACAGGCAGGTGTAGCTGGTAAGGTGCTCCAGTGGATAAGGGAGTATCTAAGCAATAGGAAGCAGAGAGTTACGGTGAGGGGTGAGACCTCCGATTGGCGTGAAGTCACCAGTGGAGTCCCACAGGGCTCTGTACTCGGTCCTATCTTGTTTCTGATATAAGTAAATGATCTCCCGGAGGGTATCGATTCATTTCTCTCAATGTTTGCGGACGATGCTAAAATTATGAGAAGGATTAAAACAGAAGAGGACTGTTTGAGGCTTCAAGAAGACCTAGACAAGCTGAAGGAATGGTCGAACAAATGGTTGTTAGAGTTTAACCCAATCAAATGTAATGTAATGAAGATAGGTGTAGGAAGCAGGAGGCCAGATACAAGGTATCATCTGAGAGAGGAAATTCTTCAGGAGTCAGAGAAGGAAAAAGACTTGGGGGTTGATATCACGCCAGACCTGTCTCCTGCAGCACATATCAAGCGGATAACATCAGCGGCATATGCCAGGCTGGCCAACATACGAACAGCATTCAGAAACTTGTGTAAAGAATCATTCAGATCTTTGTATACCACATATGTCAGGCCAATCCTGGAGTATGCAGCCCCAGCATGGAGTCCATATCTAGTCAAGGATAAGACTAAACTGGAAAAGGTTCAAAGGTTTGCCACCAGACTAGTACCCGAGCTGAGAGGTATGAGCTATGAGGAGAGACTACGGGAATTAAACCTCACTTCGCTGGAAGACAGAAGAGTTAGGGGGGACATGATCACCACATTCAAGATTCTGAAGGGGATTGATAGGGTAGATAAAGATAGTCTATTTAACACAAGGGGAACACGCACAAGGGGACACAGGTGGAAACTGAGTGCCCAAATGAGCCACAGAGATATTAGAAAGAACATTTTTAGTGTCAGAGTGGTTGACAAATGGAATGCATTAGGAAGTGATGTGGTGGAGGCTGACTCCATACACATTTTCAAGTGTAGATATGACAGAGCCCGATAGGCTCAGGAATCTGTACACCTGTTGATTGACGGTTGAGAGGCGGGACCAAAGAGCCAGAGCTCAACCCCCGCAAACACAATTAGGTGAGTACAACTAGGTGAGTACTGAGACCCATGGAATTCATCTTGAATGTATCATAATCTTAAATTCCGGCCAGCCTCTTGAACGATGAGGCAGCCTCTTGAACGATGAGGCCAGCCTCCTGAACGATGAGGCCGGCTTCCTGAACGATGAGGCTGGCCTCCTGAACGATGAGGCCGGCTTCCTGAACGATGAGGCTGGCCTGAACGATGAGGCCAGCCTCCTGAACGATGAGGCCGGCCTCCTGAACGATGAGGCCGGCATCCTGAACGATGAGGCCGGCCTCCTGAACGATGAGGCTGGCCTCCTGAACGATGATGCTGGCCTCCTGAACGATGAGACCAGCCTCCTGAACGATGAGGCCAGCCTCCTGAACGATGAGGCCGGCCTCCTGAACGATGAGGCCAGCCTCCTGAACGATGAGGCCAGCCTCCTGAACGATGAGGCCGGCCTCCTGAACGATGAGGCCAGCCTCCTGAACGATGAGGCCGGCCTCCTGAACGATGAGGCCGGCCTCCTGAACGATGAGACCAGCCTCCTGAACGATGAGGCCGGCCTCCTGAACGATGAGGCCAGCCTCCTGAACGATGAGGCCAGCCTCCTGAACGATGAGGCCGGCCTCCTGAACGATGAGGCCGGCCTCCTGAACGATGAGGCCGGCCTCCTGAACGATGAGGCCGGCTTCCTGAACGATGAGGCCGGCCTCCTGAACGATGAGGCTGGCCTCCTGAACGATGATGCCAGCCTCCTGAACGATGAGACCGGCTTCCTGAACGATGAGGCCAGCCTCCTGAACGATGATGCCGGCTTCCTGAACGATGAGGCCGGCTTCCTGAACGATGAGGCCAGCCTCCTGAACGATGATGCCGGCTTCCTGAACGATGAGGCCAGCCTCCTGAACGATGAGGCCGGCCTCCTGAACGATGAGGCCAGCCTCCTGAACGATGATGCCAGCCTCCTGAACGATGAGACCGGCTTCCTGAACGATGAGGCCAGCCTCCTGAACGATGATGCCGGCTTCCTGAACGATGAGGCCAGCCTCCTGAACGATGAGGCCGGCCTCCTGAACGATGAGGCCGGCTTCCTGAACGATGAGGCCAGCCTCCTGAACGATGATGCCGGCTTCCTGAACGATGAGGCCAGCCTCCTGAACGATGAGGCCGGCCTCCTGAACGATGAGGCCAGCCTCCTGAACGATGAGACCAGCCTCCTGAACGATGAGGCCGGCCTCCTGAACGATGAGGCCGGCCTCCTGAACGATGAGGCCAGCCTCCTGAACGATGATGCCGGCCTCCTGAACGATGAGGCCGGCCTCCTGAACGATGAGGCCGGCTTCCTGAACGATGAGGCCAGCCTCCTGAACGATGATGCCGGCTTCCTGAACGATGAGGCTGGCCTCCTGAACGATGAGGCCGGCCTCCTGAACGATGAGGCCGGCCTCCTGAACGATGAGGCCAGCCTCCTGAACGATGAGGCCGGCCTCCTGAACGATGAGGCCGGCCTCCTGAACGATGAGGCCGGCTTCCTGAACGATGAGGCCAGCCTCCTGAACGATGATGCCGGCTTCCTGAACGATGAGGCCGGCCTCCTGAACGATGAGGCCAGCCTCCTGAACGATGATGCTGGCCTGAACGATGAGGCCAGCCTCCTGAACGATGAGGCCAGCCTCCTGAACGATGAGGCCGGCTTCCTGAACGATGAGGCCGGCCTCCTGAACGATGAGGCCGGCTTCCTGAACGATGAGGCTGGCCTCCTGAACGATGAGGCCGGCCTCCTGAACGATGAGGCCAGCCTCCTGAACGATGATGCTGGCCTGAACGATGAGGCCAGCCTCCTGAACGATGAGGCCAGCCTCCTGAACGATGAGGCCGGCTTCCTGAACGATGAGGCCGGCCTCCTGAACGATGAGGCCGGCTTCCTGAACGATGAGGCCGGCCTCCTGAACGATGAGGCCGGCCTCCTGAACGATGAGGCCAGCCTCCTGAACGATGAGGCCGGCCTCCTGAACGATGAGGCCAGCCTCCTGAACGATGAGGCCAGCCTCCTGAACGATGAGGCCGGCTTCCTGAACGATGAGGCCGGCCTCCTGAACGATGAGGCCAGCCTCCTGAACGATGAGGCCAGCCTCCTGAACGATGAGGCCGGCCTCCTGAACGATGAGGCTGGCCTCATCAAGGCCAACTTTGGACTTCAGGGCGCCGCACCAATTCATAATTTCCCATTTGAAATTTCTGCCCAAACTTTAAATTGTAATTGAAACTCGAGTCTTTCCACATAACACCTTCCTTGGGGTTACCTTGAGGTGCTTCCGGGGCTTAGCGTTCCCGCGGCCCAGTCGTCGACCAGGCCTCCTGGTTGCTGGACTGATCAACCAGGCGGTTGGACGTGGCTGCTCGCAGCCTGACGTATGAGTCACAGCCTGGTTGATCAGGTATCCTTTGGAGGTGTTTATCCAGTTCTCTCTTGAACACTGTGAGGGGTCGGCCAGTTATGCCCCTTATGTGTAGCGGAAGCGTGTTGAACAGTCTCGGGCCTCTGATGTTGATAGTTCTCTCTCAGAGTACCTGTTGCACCTCCACTTTTCAACGGGGGTATTCTGCACATCCTGCCATGTCTTCTGGTCTCATGTGGTGTTATTTCTGTGTGCAGGTTTGGGACCAGCCCCTCAATAATTTTCCACGTATAAATTATTATGTACCTCTCCCGCCTGCGCTCAAGGGAGTACAGATTTAGGCTCTTAAGTCGGTCCCAGTAGTTTAGATGTTTTACTGAGTGGATTCTAGCAGTAAAGGATCTCTGCACGCTCTCCAGGTCAGCAATTTCTCCAGTTTTGAAAGGTGCTGTCATTGTGCAGCAGTACTCCACTCTAGAGAGCACAAGCGTCTTGAAGAGTATCATCATCGGTACAGCATCTCTAGTGTGAAAAGTTCTTGTTATCCAACCTGTCATTTTTCTTGCAGTTGTGACGGCTACTTTATTGTGTTCTATAAAGGTCAGGTCTTCCGACATGACTACACCCAGGTCCTTTACTTTGCCTTCCCGTTCTGCGTTATGATTTGCCTGAGTTTTGTACGTGGTTTCCGTTTTTATATTTTCATTTATTCCGTAGCGCATGAGCTGGAACTTATCTTCGTTAAACACCATATTATTTTCTGTAGCCCATAGAAAGATCTGATCTACATTTGATTGGAGGTTCGCCGTGTCCTCTATGTTGCCTACTCTCATGAAGATCCTAGTGTCATCTGCAAAGGATGATACAGTGCTATAGGTTGTGTTCTTGTCTATGTCCGATATGAGGATGAGAAAAAGTACTGGAGCAAGCACAGTACCCTGGGGGACTGAGCTCTTCACGGTTGATGGGCTGGATTTTACTGTCTTGACTACTACCAGAGAATTACCATCGTCACCACGTGAGTATTGACTCGAAATGTATTATATACATCTGGCAAGCTTAACAATATTGTATTGCAGAATACAGTAAGATAAAAGTAAGAATACAATCATACTGACTAACTGCACCAAATATTCTTAAGACTCTTCAATAAACCTTATTCTGCACTATGTTTATTTTATTCTATGGTTCTGTACCTGTATTATTCATCAGTGGTTCTGTTCCTGTATTATTCATCAGTGGTTCTGTACCTGCATTACTCGTCAGTGGTTCTGTACCTGCATTACTCATCTGTGGTTCTGTACCTGCATTACTCATCAGTGGTTCTGTTCCTGTATTATTCATCAGTGGTTCTGTACCTGCATTACTCATCAGTGGTTCTGTACCTGCATTACTCATCAGTGGTTCTGTACCTGTATTACTCATCAGTGGTTCTGTACCTGCATTACTCATCAGTGGTTCTGTACCTGCATTACTCATCTGTGGTTCTGTACCTGCATTACTCATCAGTGGTTATGTACCTGCATTACTCATCAGTGGTTCTGTACCTGCATTACTCATCAGTGGTTCTGTACCTGCATTATTCATCAGTGGTTCTGTACCTGCATTACTCATCAGTGGTTCTGTACCTGCATTACTCATCAATGGTTCTGTACATGCATTACTCATCAGTGGTTCTGTACCTGTATTACTCATCAGTGGTTCTGTACCTGCATTACTCATCAGTGGTTCTGTACATGCATTACTCATCAGTGGTTCTGTACCTGTATTACTCATCAGTGGTTCTGTACCTGTATTATTCAGAATTATTAATAAGGTTACTATAGGTAACGTAACAAGGCGAGAAGACTGTGACTAGATAAGGTATTAATTACAGGTCAAATTGGTATATTTTGCTGCGTTAGTTAAAGAGGTAAAAGCTGTTTATTGTGTCAGTTAATGAGTCTAGTTGCTGCACACAAATATTTTTTTATATTTTTATGTTTTAATAATTAATTGACCTCATCAGCGGCCTAATGCCTTTGTAGTTGTGTATTCCCTCAATCTCTTGTGTGGATTTCAAAAACAGATTTTTTAATCATTCTAAAAATTTAGAGAAATATTTAATTGCGCATTGAAATTAATTTTAATTATAAAATACGTGAAAAACTCTCGTTGCAAAGGAGAGATGTGCTTGGTAGTTATTCTTAATTAATTTAATTACCGATGTTCGTAGAGGAAATATGTTGAGAGCTTTACAGTGAGGGATCGAGGGGTGATATTTGGTCTGTGACATGTGTTGGTCTCTTTATGTTTTGTGACTCTTGTTTGGTGAACATATTACATGTGTAGCTTATATTGTTACTTGTAGTGAGCATTATACTCACAACTCTCACGCTCTATAGTCAGCACTCACAACTACCATCACAACCACAACTACCACCACCACCACCACTACACCCACCACCATGCCAGCACCATAACTACCATCACACCAGCACCAGCATCACCACCACCACAGCTACCACAACACAGCACCACTACCACCACCACCACTACACCCACTATTTTCATGGGTAAAACGGAGTACTGACTCTCTCTCTAGATGGCTTGTTAGATTAATTAGTTCATCTGAGTCTTTTACTGTGACGAATTTTTCATCTACATAACGACAATATACCATTGGTTTTTGTCAACTACTGAAGACTCTATCTTCGGTGGTTCCCATGTAAAAATTAACGAATAATACTCCTAAGGGGGAGCCCATTGCTACTCCGTCTATTTGTAAATACATGTCTCCACGTCCAATACAAACGTCTGTTTGTAAATACATATTGGGCTGGACGGTAGAGTGACAGTCTCGCTTCATACAGGTCGGCGTTCAATCCCAAACCGTCCAAGTGGTTCGGCACCATTCCATTCTCCCGTCCCATCCAAAATTCAAGTCCTACTGGTCTAGTGGTAGAGTATGCGACTGGTATTGTTACGGTCGTAAGTTCGCGCCCACCTCAACGTCCTACTGGATTTTCTCATTATAATTATTACTATATTAGGAAACGTCTTGGTCAGACTGAGAGGTCGGACCCGGTGTTCACGCGGTCACCAGTTCGAACTCTCATACAAACATGTGAGCTTCCTTTAACCATGTCGTAGCTCAGTCGATTAAGGCAGCTTCTGGGATCCTCTCGGAGGTACGTTCGAACCCTCGTCACGGCCCTTGTGATGCATCAAATGAACAAATCCACAATATTGTGATTTCTGTGTGTAACTCGGTCAAGTTTCTCTGGCATGACTTTTCCTTCTAAATCCATGTTCTTTTCTGTTACAAAGTTTATTTTATCAGCTTGCATGGTATGCTGGTTAGGGACACTGGCCTGTAGTTCAGTGCCTCGTGTCTATCCTCTTTCTGCTGACAACGGTTTACCAACATTTACTGTTCGTGACGAGCTCTTCACAACAACAGCCTCAGCCAACACCAATACTACGACTTCAGCAACAAATACCACTTCTGCTTCTAACATCAACATCGCCATCTCTTCAACTGCATTGGCAGATATCCTGTCTGCTGACGCCCACCCTGTGCAACCTGCTACAGACTCTGCAACATCCTTGCACACTGCTACTACTCCAGACAAACCATCTACTTCTCCAGTGGTACCTGAGACTGCACCAACTTCACCAGCTTCACCAGAAAATACACCAGCCGCACCCGAGACTACATCAGCTTCACAGGTACCTACACCTGATGCTTCTGAAAACCAACACTTGTTTTCCGATGATGACTCTACTGCCTCGATTGACGTTGAAGCACAATCACCATCTCCAGCAACACAGGAGTCTCCAAGAGTCTCTGCACTATATGATCAACGTGAACAACTTACACTTGGAACTCCCGAATACAGACGCCTCTCCAGCAAAATACTCAACACAAGGTATGCGGAATGCCTGCTGAATGATCCAAACTCCAAGTACATACTAAGGAACGAAGTAATCTTCGTTGAATGCGACGAAACCACATTGTCAAAGGACCTTTTCCCACCAGACTACGCCGATTACAAACATCAAATGATTACTCGAAGCAAGAAGAAAGAAGAAACACCAAATTGAAGAAGAAGAAGACACCACATGAAGACTGATTGTTTCCACCTTGAATGCTGAAGCACTGCCACCGCCGCCTTCCAGACCCGCCTCCAAGCCTAGCCAGTTGTTGGGTTGTTTGCAGCATCGACGTATTGCCACGCAGCTGGGTTTAGCCCTGGCACTTTTTCTTCAACTTCAGCATTTCCTCTCACCGACTACTCTTCAGCTGTCCCCACTTCAAGGCTCGCCCCAATGGGCATCTTCTCCTGTATTATTCAGTTCAGTTCAGTTCATGTCTCCTTGTGGACTGATGAAAGGAGCTTCCTTTGTACATGCCTCGAGAAGGCTCTTCAAGTGTGGCTCAAGTATGTCTAATTTGGGGGTGCTCTCGTCTCTGTATACTCTGTCCAGTATCATGTTGCATTCCTATGGCACTCACTCACGGTAGGAGTGAGTGCCCCCAAAGATACAATGCCAGTGTTCTCAACACTTATATTAGTCGAGCTCCTACCCATTGCTCTGAATGGAGCAACGTGAGGAGGGAGTTTGAAAGAATAACTCAGATGTTGGTGAAGAATGGATATAGCAACACAGAAATAAACACGACAATAAGACGGCACCTGGACCGATGGTACAATCCCGAACCAAGAACAGAAACTACAACACCTCCAAGAAAACAACACACTGCTTAGAATATATTCGCAAAAAACAGTTGTAACCCAGAGTGGAATGGAAGTTGGCAGTAGACATTAGCAGCTCTAAGTGCTAACCTCAGCTCAGGTTAAGATGTGCTTAGATACATTTAGCTGAATTTGCTAACCATCGGCTTTGGTTTTATATAATTATGGTAAATTTAGTGAAAGTGACTTAGATTTAGTTAAATTTAGCTTTGGATGGGTTTGATTGGGTTGGGTTAGGTTAGGTTAGGCTAGGTTTGGTTAGGTTAGGTGGGGTGAGGTTGGGTTGGGTTGGGTTAGGTTTGGTTGGGTTTGGTTCGATTGATGCCAAAAAAAGCCCATCAGGATACTGGGAACAGGTAGACGGACACAGCACTTGTAGAGTGAAATGGTATTGAGAACTGGCCGTGTTATGCAAAGACTGAATGTTGGTAATAGATGTTAACAGCTCTAACAGTTAAATGTAGCTTTGGTTGTGGTATGATTAGTTACAGTTAGTGAAATTCAACTTTGTTTTGTTAGAATTTGGGTAAATTTCGAGGAATTGACTCAAATTGGGATCAATTTTGCTAAGTTTAGATAGGTCAGTCAAATTTATTTAAATTCAACTACAAATAGATGTTATGATGAGATGGACACCTTAGGTTGGGATAGGATATTATAGAAATGGGTTGATCGCTATTGGTTTATATAGGATTTGACAGGATAAATTGTTGTATGATATCGCAATTTGCTTAAATTTGGATAGATTTGCTGACTTAACATAACCCAACCTCTTATACCTAACCCAACCTGCCGTAACCTAACCCTACATGTCTTAACCGAACCGAACCCGTCATAATCTGACATAACAAAGGTTTCAGCTATTTGTCTAAATAAATCTAAATAGACAATAAAGTGTCAAAATATGGGTGACATAATTCGAGAGGATGTCACTAGGTGGTATGTTTTTAATATATTCAAACTATGGATATAATAAATTGGTAAATACTGGTGACAGAACAGTTAAGCATAAATTATTTTGTAAAAATATATATTGAAATATGTGTGTGTTTATGAGGATTATGAGCTTTGAATAAGCGTAGTCAGATATAGGATACATATCTGCGAAATTGTATGTCATTTAGTGGGCGGGGGGGGGGGGATTTTTAGTTAAACTTAGCATATTATAATTGATGATGTACAAATTCCTAGAAAATGACTGTAAAATTGTGTTACTGATTGAATTTTGCAAGTTTTGTGTGTTCGCATTTGTGCAAGTTGTATATTAATTGTGCATGTTGTTATGTATTATTTCTGCGAATTGTGTGTTTGTGCAAGTTGTTTATTGATTGTATTGGTGCAAGTTGTGAAATAATTGTGCAATATGTGTATTAACTGTGAAAGTTGTGTATTAATTGTGAATGTTTTGTAATTGTATATGTGGAAATTGTGTATTTGTGCCAATAATGCGGTGATTGTATTGTGCGAATTGTGTACTAACTGTAAACAATGGGTATTAATTACGCCAGATGAGTATTAATCGTGCATATCTTGTAATTGTATTTGCATGAATAAAGTATTTGTGCTATGTATTGATTGTGTTTGTGCAAGTCGTGTATTCATTGTGCGTGCAGACGATGAGACACAAACAACACGGCCTGAGATATGATGACCACACACACCACAAGACGAGGAGACGACGAGGTTTCGCTCCGTCCTGGACCATTAGCGAGTAGATTGTGGTGGGAGCGAGGGAGGCTCGGGCAGGAGTCAGGTGTTACACAACCTCAACCAGTACCAGTTTGGTACACGTTACTGTGTGGTGTTAAATAAGTCTAATATATGGACTCACACGAATCAAAAATGTGAAGGGATGAGATCAAATTTTTTAGGTTTTATCATTTTATTAGGATGGTTTGGGTAGTTTTATTAAAATGTTTTACGTTTAGGAGGCACCTCACCAGCTACCACTTTTTCTTTTTTTTTGGGGGGGAGTAAAGAGGAAGGAGAGGCATAGGTGAAGGGAAGTATAGAAGTGGGAAATACAGTGAGAGGTATGAAAGCAGGCGGGCTGTCCGCCTTGCTGACACGATGTGTGGGTGTTGGCAGCTAAGCTAAGCTGGCTCCCTCTTGTCAGCGAGCTGTGAGTGTGTGAGAGGTTCTTAACATGTGTTTCACCATATATGGATGTCTACAGATGAATACTGTGTAGCATTCCTATATACACACTCCGATGCTTCCACACATGTTGTTCTGTTTAAAGCTCTTTATTTTATTATTATTATTTATTGAGTTGTTCATACATATACATATATATACACACACATATACATATATATACACACACACGTACATATATATATATATATATATATATATATATATATATATATATATATATATATATATATATATATATATATATATATATATATATATATATATATATATATATATATATATATATATATATATACACATATACACATACATACTCAATTTTTAAATTATAGGGGAAAGATATCTGGTCAGTATTTCATCTGGGAATTATGTACTGTGGGACAAGTTTGCATCTAGTGAATCGAGGCTCTTGGGCCACCAGCTGTGGGAGCGGGGCGTCTCATCTTGGGCCACCAGCTGTGGGAGCGGGGCGTCTCATCTTGGGCCACCAGCTGTGGGAGCGGGGCGTCTCATCTTGGGCCACCAACAGTGGGAGCGGGGCGTCTCATCTTGGGCCACCAGCTGTGGGAATGGGGCGTCTCATCTTGGGCCACCAGCTGTGGGAGCGGGGCGTCTCATCTTGGGCCACCAGCTGTGGGAGCGGGGCGTCTCATCTTGGGCCACCAGCTGTGGGAGCGGGGCGTCTCATCTTGGAGTAATCTTTCTAACATTGGGTCCTCTAACATTTCGATGGTGTTCCACACCCTTATGGCTTGGTGCTGCAGTCTGATGTTTAGTGGCTGTATGTTCAGGAGTTCGTGGAGCTCCTGGATTGTCTGATCATATGGTGGACGGTGTTTGGCTGCTCTCCTTAGCGCCTTATTTTGTACGGCTTGCAGTTTCTGCATGTTAGTTTTCTTTATGGTGTGTAGTGGTACTGGGGGATACTCTAGATGCGGCCGAACTAGAGCCTTATATAGGTGGATCTGAATGTTAGTACTGAGGCTTCGGAATCTTCTCAGTTTTCCTAATGCTGCTTTGGCTTTGTTTAGTCGGTCCCTTACATGAATTTGTATCCCTGTTCTATTTATCATAAGTCCCAGTGTTCTGCCGACCTCCGCATATTGGATCGGATGGTTGTCAAGGATGATGGGGTCCGGGTTTCTTTTCGCAATGTGTGTTATCTGAAACTTTTGTTTGTTGGTGCTAATTTTCCATTGCTTCTCAAAGTTGTTTATGAGTTCAATTGCTGCCTTGGTCTTGTCGGCTAGTAGCGGCTTTGATGGGCCCGGTTGGCATATTATTTGGGTAACATCATCAGCGTATGTGATGTATTCTCCATGTTGGGGTTGGGGTAGGTCAGCTGTATATATGTTGAATTGAGTGGGGGAGAGGCAGCTTCCTTGTGGTACTCCACTTTTCAGTTCTATTACGTCACCCAAGTAGCTGCCGATATTAAGCCTAGCAGTTCTATTGTCTACCCCACACCTCACCCCACACCACCGGCCACCACCGGCCCCCCACCACCGTCCCTCACCCCCACCACCGTCCCCTACCACCGGCCCCCACCCCCACCACCGGCCCCCCCATCTCCACAACCGGCCCCCCACCCCCACCACCGTCCCCTACCACCGGCCCCCACCCCCACCACTGGCCCCCACTCCCACCACCGGCCCCCCCCACCCCCACCACCGGCTCCCCACCCCCACCACCGTCCCCTACCACCGGCCCCCACCCCCACCACCGGCCACCACCCCCACAACCGTCCCCCATCCCCACCACCGGTCCCCAACCCCACCACCGGCCACCACCCCACACCACCGGCCACCACCGTCCCCCATCCCCACCACTGGTCCCCAACCCCACCACCGGCCACCACCCCCCACCACCGGCCCCCACCCCCCACTTCCGACCCCCACCCCCACCACCGTCCCTCACCCTCACCACCGGCCCCCACCCCCACCACCGGTCCCCACCACCGGCCCCCCACCCTCACCACCGGCCTCCACCACCGGCCCCCCACCACCGGCCTCCACCCCCACCACCGGCCCCCACCCCCACCACCGGCCTCCACCACCGGCCCCCCACCACCGGCCCCCACCCCCACCACCGGCCTCCACCACCGGCCCCCCACCACCGGCCCTCACCCCCACCACCGGCCTCCACCACCGGCCCCCCACCACCGGCCTCCACCCCCACCACCAGCCCCCCACCCCCACCACCGGCCCCCACCCCCACCACCGGCCGCACCACCAACCAGAGCAGTGAGAGTGGTGTTTACAGTTGGTCAACAGGAGAGAGGGAGGAGGTAATGAAGCAGTGAGTGTGGATGTCCGTCTTGCGCACACTCTCCCTCTCTCTCTCTCTCCCACCACTCCCTCTCCACCACCACCACTCCCTCTCCACCACCACTACTCCCTCTCCACCACCACCACTCCCTCTCCACCACCACCACTACTCCCTCTCCACCACCACCACTCCCTCTCCACCACCACCACTACTCCCTCTCCACCACCACCACTCCCTCTCCACCACCACCACTACTCCCTCTCCACCACCACCACTACCTCTCCACCACCACTACTCCCTCTCCACCACCACCACTCCCTCTCCACCACCACCACTCCCTCTCCACCACCACCACTCCCTCTCCACCACCACCACTACTCCCTCTCCACAACCACCACTACCTCTCCACCACCACCACCACTACCTCTCCACCACCACCACCACTACCTCTCCACCACCACCACTACCTCTCCACCACCACCACCACTACCTCTCCACCACCACCACCACTACCTCTCCACCACCACCACCACTACCTCTCCACCACCACCACTACCTCTCCACCACCACCACCACTACCTCTCCACCACCACCACCACTACCTCTCCACCACCACCACCACTACCTCTCCACCACCACCACTACCTCTCCACCACCACCACCACTACCTCTCCACCACCACCACCACTACCTCTCCACCACCACCACCACTACCTCTCCACCACCACCACCACTACCTCTCCACCATCACCACCACTCCCTCACCCCACCACCACTCCCTCACCATCACCACCACTCCCTCACCACCACCACAACTCCCTCACCATCACCACCACTCCCTCACCACCACCACAACTCCCTCACCATCACCACCACTCCCTCACCCCCACCACCACTCCCTCACCACCACCACCACTCCCTCACTCCACCACCACTCCCTCACCACCACCACCACTCCCTCACCACCACCACCACTCCCTCACCCCCACCACCACTCCCTCACCCCCACCACCACTCCCTCACCACCACCACCACTCCCTCACCCCCACCACCACTCCCTCACCACCACCACCACTCCCTCACTCCACCACTCCCTCACCCCCACCACCACTCCCTCACCCCCCACCACAACTCCCTCTCCACCACTACTCACTCCCTCACCACCCCCACCACCACTCCCTCACCACCACCACCACTCCCTCACCACCACCACCACTCCCTCACCCCCACCACCACTCCCTCACCACCACCACCACTCCCTCACTCCACCACTCCCTCACCCCCACCACCACTCCCTCACCACCACCACAACTCCCTCACCCCCACCACCACTCCCTCACTCCACCACTCCCTCACCCCCACCACCACTCCCTCACTCCACCACCACTCCCTCACCCCCACCACCACTCCCTCACCACCACCACCACTCCCTCACCACCACCACAACTCCCTCACTCCACCACCACTCCCTCACCCCCACCACCACTCCCTCACCACCACCACCACTCCCTCACCCCCACCACTCCCTCACCCCCACCACCACTCCCTCACCACCACCACCACTCCCTCACTCCACCACCACTCCCTCACCCCCACCACCACTCCCTCACCACCACTACAACTCCCTCACCCCCACCACCACTCCCTCACCCCCACCACCACTCCCTCACTCCACCACTCCCTCACCCTCACCACCACTCCCTCACCACCACCACAACTCCCTCACCCCCACCACCACTCCCTCACCCCCACCACCACTCCCTCACTCCACCACTCCCTCACCCCCATCACCACTCCCTCACACCACCACTCCCTCACCACCACCACCACTCCCTCACCCCCACCACCACTCCCTCACCACCACCACCACTCCCTCACCCCCACCACCACTCCCTCACCCCCACCACCACTCCCTCACCCCCACCACCACTCCCTCACCACCACCACCACTCCCTCACTCCACCACTCCCTCACCCCCACCACCACTCCCTCACCCCCACCACCACACCCTCACTCCACCACTCCCTCACCCCCACCACCACTCCCTCACCCCCACCACCACACCCTCACTCCACCACTCCCTCACCCCCACCACCACTCCCTCACCACCACCACCACTCCCTCACCACCACCACCACACCCTCACTCCACCACTCCCTCACCCCCACCACCACTCCCTCACCACCACCACCACTCCCTCACCCCCACCACCACACCCTCACTCCACCACTCCCTCACCCCCACCACCACTCCCTCACCACCACCACCACTCCCTCACCACCACCACCACTCCCTCACCACCACCACCACTCCCTCACCACCACCACCACTCCCTCTCCACCACCACTCCCTCACCACCACCACCACTCCCTCACCCCCACCACCACACCCTCACTCCACCACTCCCTCACCCCCACCACCACTCCCTCACCACCACCACCACTCCCTCACCCCCACCACCACTCCCTCACCACCACCACCACTCCCTCACCCCCACCACCACACCCTCACTCCACCACTCCCTCACCACCACCACCACTCCCTCACCACCACCACCACACCCTCACTCCACCACTCCCTCACCCCCACCACCACTCCCTCACCACCACCACCACTCCCTCACCACCACCACCACACCCTCACTCCACCACTCCCTCACCCCCACCACCACTCCCTCACCACCACCACCACTCCCTCACCACCACCACTCCCTCTCCACCACTCCCTCACCCCCACCACCACTCCCTCACACCACCACTCCCTCACCACCACCACCACTCCCTCACCCCCACCACCACTCCCTCACCACCACCACCACTCCCTCACCCCCACCACCACTCCCTCACCCCCACCACCACTCCCTCACCACCACCACCACTCCCTCACTCCACCACTCCCTCACCCCCACCACCACTCCCTCACCCCCACCACCACACCCTCACTCCACCACTCCCTCACCCCCACCACCACTCCCTCACCCCCACCACCACACCCTCACTCCACCACTCCCTCACCCCCACCACCACTCCCTCACCACCACCACCACTCCCTCACGACCACCACCACTCCCTCACCCCCACCACCACTCCCTCACCCCTACCACCACTCCCTCACCCCCACCACCACACCCTCACTCCACCACTCCCTCACCCCCACCACCACTCCCTCACCACCACCACCACTCCCTCACCACCACCACCACTCCCTCACCCCCACCACCACTCCCTCACCCCTACCACCACTCCCTCACCCCCACCACCACACCCTCACTCCACCACTCCCTCACCCCCACCACCACTCCCTCACCACCACCACCACTCCCTCACCACCACCACCACTCCCTCACCCCCACCACCACTCCCTCACCACCACCACCACTCCCTCACCACCACCACCACTCCCTCACCCCCACCACCACTCCCTCACCACCACCACCACTCCCTCACCACCACCACCACTCCCTCACCCCCACCACCACTCCCTCACCACCACCACCACTCCCTCACCACCACCACCACTCCCTCACCACCACCACCACTCCCTCACCCCCACCACCACTCCCTCACCACCACCACCACTCCCTCACCCCCACCACCACTCCCTCACCACCACCACCACTCCCTCACCACCACCACCACTCCCTCACCCCCACCACCACTCCCTCACCACCACCACCACTCCCTCACCACCACCACCACTCCCTCACCACCACCACCACTCCCTCACCACCACCACCACTCCCTCACCACCACCACCACTCCCTCACCACCACCACCACTCCCTCACCACCACCACCACTCCCTCACCCCCACCACCACTCCCTCACCACCACCACCACTCCCTCACCCCCACCACCACTCCCTCACCACCACCACCACTCCCTCACCACCACCACCACTCCCTCACCCCCACCACCACTCCCTCACCACCACCACCACTCCCTCACCACCACCACCACTCCCTCACCACCACCACCACTCCCTCACCACCACCACCACTCCCTCACCACCACCACCACTCCCTCACCACCACCACCACTCCCTCACCACCACCACCACTCCCTCACCACCACCACCACTCCCTCACCACCACCACCACTCCCTCACCACCACCACCACTCCCTCACCACCACCACCACTCCCTCACCAACACCACCACTCCCTCACCACCACCACCACTCCCTCACCAACACCACCACTCCCTCACCACCACCACTACTCCCTCACCCCCACCACCACTCCCTCACCAACACCACCACTCCCTCACCACCACCACTACTCCCTCTCCACCACTACTCACTCCTGTGGGAATTTCCTAACAAATGTTTCTTTATAATTATTATTAAATAATTAAATGGACTGTATTATTAATAATTACTTGTCAGATATTTCCACTTACACAAAATTTGGGAGGTTAGGTTGATAATATTAAATTGAAATAGAATTAAATTGAAAAAATTTGTTAGTAGGCTATTCTACTTTTGGTTAATGGTGAGAACTTTGTGGCTTGGCTGGAAAGAGCATCCTTCCCAGGTCAGCCCAGACACGGAGTAGATAACATGGATCAAGCATGCACTGTAGACCTCATAGTCCCTGTGTCTAGTACTCCCGCGTGTTGAAACAGGTATGATACCTTCTCACGTCACCATCGTAGATCTGTCAACAACTTACCATATACTAATTGCTGCGGCCAACAATATATATTACATTGATATTCAAGGCAATACCCAATGCAATTTAATGAAGCTTACTGGTTTTATTTGTGGGGGCATGCCTCATAACCCGGGTGAAATTCTAATCTTACTGAGCTCGTAATAAAATAATTCAATGGAGATACAACCGGGACACGTTCTCGTGTTAGGAGGATGCGGCAGTCCGATGTGTGGTAATTTGTTCTAGGACACGTCTCTGCTGCTCAACTTGCCCCTCCGAGAGACACACTTCTCTTATAAGCACAAATATGGCGCTAAAGGTGAGAGCTTGTGGTACACCTGTCCGTCACTACTGCCGTGTGCTCAGCAACTGCCCTGGTTCACGGCGTCCTACTTCTCCCTCACAGTTGACAGTCACGACACCTCTTTTAGGTGCAAATTTACGTATGAGAGGCGCTAGATGTTAATTTATGAGTGATTTTATTATTATCAATTATTATAAACAGTTTCGTACTGTTTTGATAGCTTACCGCGAAGAATTAAATAATCTAAGGAGAGTTATGTTGAGATAGCATTCCCAGTATGATCCCTCCTCTTTTTCCAAGAAACAGTTATTCACAGCAGTTTTACATTTTACTATAAAGAGGAAGTCAAGGAATTCAACTAATTATTAATTAAACTCAATCTGAGATGGCAATCACGACTAAAGGCAAATTGTAGACAGAGTTTCATCAAGTGTTAGGCAAAGGAATAGTCACCGCGAACATGTGGCGGCTGATGCAATCGTCCCTTAGCATGTTCTAGAACTTCTAAACTCTCAGTTATTAGATTATTAGTACAGTTAGTTAGATTAGTGTCTTAACACAACTGATTTTATCTTGTTGTGTCGAGGGTTAGTATTTGGGGTGTCGGAAATTTCCGACATAACTCTGAGGAAGAGGAAACACGGGTCGTAGTTCATAATTCTGTACTGACATACCTGATGCTCCCATCCCCCATCGAAATTATAACTTAACTTATGTTAGTAAAGTAGTGCGTCAGTACGAGTGCATGACGGATGTCCCGGATCTGTGCGACAGGCATGAAGACCCTTAGTTTTTTAACTCTGTCATCACAGGTACATCTCTTAGTAACTAAATATTAATCATCGGGTCCTTTAAGATCAATGAGAGACTTTAAAATCTACAGTGAAATCAGTGACTAAGATCGTTCACTTGTAACTGATTGAGTTACTAGACGCTTACTCACCACTGGAGACTCCTAGGGTCACCTCAACCTCAGACGATGAATTGTCTATACTTAAGCAGAATTAAAGTATTGTTTGAGTTTTAGTTTGCACTGTTGTGCAGCAATCCTTGTCGGACGAGTGCTAGTTTCTAAACAGTCGTTTCCATCTGGAACCTTAGGTAAATTTAATAGCTGAGTGGCTTCATGTTCTGCCAATTCCAGAGGAAGTAATTTTTCTAGAGTTTTTAGTGTGGTCGTGCCTCGGCAATGGACCTTTACAATTCTTAAAATTCCCTGGTGGTCCGAGTGTGCAGAAACGATTTTGCCTATGGGCCACTCGGACCTCGGGCCATCGCTGTCCACTAGGACAAGATCACCTGGGTTTAAATTGATTTTGTTGTTGGGGCTTCCTGCTCCATAGTGATACTCTCTCAGAGTGGTCAGATACTCACGAGTCTACACATCATTCCACTTACCACTTATTACTCTGGAAAGATATTTATAACTTTGTTCTAAGTCACCCTTTCCTACATATGAGAGGTCTTCGGGTTCCTCATCTTCTACAGCTATTAGAGGACTGAGAAGGCCCCCATTTATCAGATTGGACGCATTCAGTGATTCTTGTTGTGAGAAATCAACAGAGAGGTTGGTCAGAGATCGGTTGATGACGCAAGGTTCTATTTCCGTGACAACGGTTTAGAGTTCTGGAAAACTATTTTTTTGGCGGTGTAGGATTTTTCACAAACAACGCTTCACAGTGCATTGGTAGAACCCACCGTGCCACGGGGCTCTGGGAGATATAAACTTCCAGTGGCACTGTATCTGCTTTATGACTGTAAGTAACTCTGCGTGGTTCCAGATCTCTTGCAGGCATGTGTCTCCTGCCGCAAAATTGGCCCCATCATCAGAAATCATCAATTTGGAGCAGGATCTACAGGCTGCAAACCTGCAAAAGGCTTGTAGGAATGTTTCTGCACTCATATCGGATGTCACCTCTATGTGAATACCTCTCGTAGTAGCACATGTAAAAAGGCAAATATAGGCTTACACCGGAATTTTATCTGGAGTGCCTGTAAGGATAAGTGCTCCTGTGTAATCCACCCGAGTGGTCTCAAAGGGACGAAGGTGGACTACTCGTTCTCTGGGAACTGGTGGAGGTCCTGGATAAGGACACACTCGAGCGTCATACCATCGGCAGATTACACAAGATTTAATTATAGATTTAACAGTCTGGCGACCCTGGGGAAGCAAGAATTTTTGCCTTAAATTGGTGAAAGTGTCTAACACTCCCCCATGTAGAGTACTAGAGTAGTAGGCAATGTTCCAGCACCATCTCAGGAGCTGCCAGAGCGAGGTCGAAATCAACAACGAACTGCCTTGGGGGCTCGACCAACTCCAGATTTGTCCTCAAGGTTGACTCCTGAAGCCTTTCCCAAAAGAGGAGAATGGCCGTAAGGCAGCGGAGGTTTAGATTCAGGGTTTTCCTTCCCTCTAGATGAGCTGCCTTCCCAGGCTAACGAATCCCATCTACCCGGAATATATATATATATATATGTAGAGTACTATATTCACGATAATGCAGTACTTATAATTTACTAATAATGTGGAGACATGGAAGTAGTATGGGATTCTTTACATCCAGGTCAACATCTGCATGTTGCAGACGTCCTCCACATCATAAAATATTATAGTTATCTATATTTAGAGTCAATCCAGATGGGCGCCTGACAGCTGAGTGGACGGTGCTTCAGATTCGTAGTCCTAAGGTTCTGGATGCGATCCCCGGCGGAGGCAGAAACAAATGGGCAAACAAAACAAATTCTTTCACCCTGATGTCCTTGTTACCTAGCAGTAAATAGGTACCTGGGAGTTAGGCAGCTGCTATGGGCTGCTTCCTGAGGATGTGTAACAAAAAGGAGGCCTGGTCGAGGACCGGGCCGCGGGGACGCTAAGCCCCGAAATCATCTCAAGATAACCTCGAGATTAAACCACAGACCCAAAGATTTCATTAATTTGTCAGGGAGGTTTTCATAGTCTCTCCCATAAGTCTTAGTTTGAGCTTGTTTGACCCAATATTTTATTGGACTAGGAATTTGATACCTAATCCCTATTTTGTTGAGAAAATCAAACACTGTTTGAGTAATTCTTAACAATTTGCTGAGGCTACAATGTCGACTGGGATCAATAGCCAAGGTTCGAGGAGGTTCTGGTGCCTCAGTAGGGACAGTGATATTGGTCACTATAACTTGTGGCTTTTGTTTAGGCCACTGACTGGCCACTGAGGTCCATTGAACCACATCTCAGCTTTGACTAATTGCCGTAATGTCAACCCTCTAGAAAGATAATCAGCAGGGTTATCCTTGGTGGGTTCATGTCTTAGTTTGTATCTGGCTGACAATTCTCTAATCCCCGAAACACGATTACTGACGTAGAGAGTTTTATTATGGTTATTTTTTACCCATTGCAAGATTGCCTCATTATCGGACCACACTATTATCTCAGAGAAGTGACAACTATTTACAGTTTTGGTCAGGTAACGAGCCAATCGAACTCCTACCAATAAAGCTGTCAACTCCATTTGTAGCAATGACCGCCTTTTTAACGGCGCCACTCTAGCCTTGAAAGTGAGTAATTTGGCTTGTTCGCTACTCACTAGATAGGCTACAGCACCATACACCTTCCCTGAGGCATCGCAAAAAACATGCAATTGGATAGTTGTTCTGGGCTTATAGTATTACGAGGAAATTTAAGGTTATTAATAATACTTAAATCCGTTGTCATCTTCCACTTCTCTTGCAAGTCACAAGGCAATGGATCATCCCAGCCCTATTTGTTTTGCCAACACTCCTGCATGAGGAGTTTGCCCTTAACTAAGATGGGGGCTTACCAAACCCAGAGTCAAATGGTTGGCTGACTGGATAATAATTTTCTCATGGTTGGACAAGTGTTATTTACATTTACTGATTTAATGTTTAACTCATCAGAAGTAGTGTCCCATTGTACACCAAGTATCTTTAATTTTTGAGGTACTTTGTTGTCTGGGAAATCAGTTTCTATTAATTGAGTCAGTGGTTTATTATTGGAGGCCCATGATTGAAGAGGCATACTGGCCCCTAATAAATCATGATTAGCTTCATGATATATTTCTAGTAATTGAGATTGATTATTGGTAGTTCCCTGGAAATTATCTACACATAAATTATTGCTAATCGGTCTTGTGAGGGCTATTAAATTTCTTCAAATGCGTATCCAATGTTGCTTGAAGCAGAAACGGAGAAGATGTGACCCCAAATAAGAATGAAGTAAACCTATATGGAACGGTTTCACTATATGGATCATTAGGATCCTTTACCCAGAGGAACTTTATGAAACATCGATCTTCTTCTTGAAGACCTACTCTAAGGAAAGCCTTATTTATATCGGCTGTGTAGCATAGGTTCCTAGACGAAACTGTAACAGCACATCATAGTCTTTGTGTCAGACTCGACCCGATCTGCAGGCAATCATTCAGTGAGACATTATTTGCCTTAGCTTTGGACTACAGCTGAACACGGTCCTAATAGGTGTAGTAATTGAATCCTTCAACACTGCGTGGTGAAGCAATTAATGTCCTTCCTTAGAGTTATCATTTTCGACGATTTCTATAAACTTGTTGCCAAGTTGTTGTTGTACGAGGTCGTTGTACAGTCGTAGTTTGTCAGGCCTGCTTATTTAATCGAGCTACCTGAGAATTTAACTGACTCAGTGCCATGAAATGGTTTACAGGCAATTGCTGATGATTTAATTTCCATGACAATTTAACCCAGTACTGATTCTCCTTATAGGTAAGTGAGTCTTATTGTTGCTAAGTTCAGGTATCGTCGGGACTTGGTTGTTCAGGAACAATGACTAGAGCATTTAGATCTCATAATTTATGTACAAGGGGAATCAGAGGCATCATCAGCTATTTCTCTGAACTTGAGTGGTGAATGTTCCTAAGCCCAGTCACTCAACCATAATTGAATTCACTCGTTGACTGTCCACTGACGTGGGTTGATTTTGACCTAACACTGGTCCAGTGAACAATTTGCCCCCAGCTGACAGCAACAGGTTCATTTCCTGTTGCTTGGTGCATCCAGTGATAACATTATAATAATAGTCTGCACCTATGAGTATACCGACATCGGTGAGGCTTGGTGCAGGCTTGATTTTATGATCAGCCAATTTAACTCCTTTACTCTTGAGGAGTTTGGTTGTGTTCCCTATATCATAAACACCACCGACACCGCCCTCACCACCGACACGACTCCCATCACCGACACAGCCCACACCACCGACACAGCCATCACCACCGACACGACTCCCATCACCGACACAGCCATCACCACCGACACTGCTCCCACCACACACAGCCCCCACCACCGACACAGCCATCACCACCGACACAGCCTTCACCACCGACACAGCCATCACCACCGACACAGCCATCACCACCGACACGACTCCCATCACCGACACAGCCATCACCACCGACACTGCTCCCACCACACACAGCCCCCACCACCGACACAGCCATCACCACCGACACAGCCTTCACCACCGACACAGCCATCACCACCGACACAGCCATCACCACCGACACAGCCCCCACCACCGACACAGCCATCACCACCGACACAGCCATCACCACCGACACAGCCCCCACCACCGACACAGCCATCACCACCGACACAGCCTTCACCACCGACACAGCCATCACCACCGACACAGCCATCACCACCGACACAGCCCCCACCACCGACACAGCCATCACCACCGACACAGCCCCCACCACCGACACAGCCATCACCACCGACACAGCCCCCACCACCGACACAGCCATCACCACCGACACAGCCATCACCACCGACACAGCCATCACCACCGACACAGCCCCACCACCGACACAGCCATCACCACCGACACAGCCATCACCACCGACACAGCCATCACCACCTACACAGCCATCACCACCGACACAGCCCCCACCACCGACACAGCCATCACCACCGACACAGCCATCACCACCGACACAGCCATCACCACCGACACAGCCCCACCACTGACACAGCCCCCACCACCGACACAGCCATCACCACCGACACAGCCTCCACCACCGACACAGCCATCACCACCGACACAGCCATCACCACCGACACAGCCCCCACCACCAACACAGCCCCCACCACCGACACAGCCATCACCACCGACACAGCCATCACCACCGACACAGTCATCACCACCGACACAGCCATCACCACCGACACAGCCTTCACCACCGACACAGCCATCACCACCAACACAGCCATCACCACCAACACAGCCATCACCACCGACACAGCCCCCGCCACCGACACAGCCATCACCACCGACACAGCCATCACCACCGACACAGCCCCCACCACCGACACAGCCCCCACCACAGACACAGCCATCACCACCAACACAGCCATCACCACCAACACAGCCATCACCACCGACACAGCCATCACCACCGACACAGCCATCACCACCGACACAGCCATCACCACCGACACAGCCCTCACCACCGACACAGCCCCCACCACAGACACAGCCATCACCACCAACACAGCCCTCACCACCGACACAGCCATCACCACAGACACAGCTATCACCACCGACACAGCCCTCACCACCGACACAGCCATCACCACAGACACAGCCAACACCACAGACACAGCCCCCACCACCGACACAGCCCTCACCACCGACACAGCCCTCACCACCGAAACAGCCCCCATCACCGACACAGCCCCCGTCACCGACACAGCCCCCACCACCGACACAGCCATTACCACCGACACAGCCTTCACCACCGACACTGCCATCACCACCGACACAGCCATCACCACCGACACAGCCCCCACCACCGACACAGCCATCACCACCGACACAGCCTTCACCACCGACACAGCCATCACCACAGACACAGCCAACACCACAGACACAGCCCCCACCACCGACACAGCCATCACCACCGACACAGCCATCACCACCGACACAGCCTTCACCACCGACACTGCCATCACCACCGACACAGCCATCACCACCGACACAGCCCCCACCACCGACACAGCCATCACCACCGACACAGCCTTCACCACCGACACAGCCATCACCACCGACACAGCCATCACCACCGACACAGCCCCCACCACCGACACAGCCATCACCACCGACACAGCCTTCACCACCGACACAGCCATCACCACCGACACAGCCATCACCACCGACACAGCCCCCACCACCGACACAGCCATCACCACCAACACAGCCATCACCACCGACACAGCCCCACCACCGACACAGCCATCACCACCGACACAGCCCTCACCACCGACACAGCCATCACCACCGACACAGCCATCACCACCGACACAGCCATCACCACCGACACAGCCATCACCACCGACACAGCCCTCACCACCGACACAGCCATCACCACCGACACAGTCATCACCACCGACACAGCCATCACCACCGACACAGCCATCACCACCGACACAGCCCCCCCCCACCGACACAGCCATCACCACCGACACAGCCCCCACCACCGACACAGCCCCCACCACCGACACAGCCATCACCACCGACACAGCCCCCAACACCGACACAGCCATCACCACCGACAGCCATCACCACCGACAGCCATCACCACCGACACAGCCATCACCACCGACACAGCCATCACCACCGACACAGCCATCACCACCGACACAGCCATCACCACCGACACAGCCCCCACCACCGACACAGCCCCCACCACCGACACAGCCATCACCACCGACACAGCCATCACCACCGACACAGCCCCACCACCGACACAGCCATCACCACCGACACAACCATCACCACCGACACAGCCATCACCACCGACACAGCCATCACCACCGACACAGCCATCACCACCGACACAGCCATCACCACCGACACAGCCCCCAACACCGACACAGCCCCCACCACCGACACAGCCATCACCACCGACACAGCCATCACCACCGACACAGCCATCACCACCGACACAGCCATCACCACCGACACAGCCCCCAACACCGACACAGCCCCCACCACCGACACATGCCATCACCACCGACACAGCCATCACCACCGACACAGCCATCACCACCGACACAGCCATCACCACCGACACAGCCATCACCACCGACACAGCCCCCAACACCGACACAGCCATCACCACCGACACAGCCATCACCACCGACAGCCATCACCACCGACAGCCATCACCACCGACACAGCCATCACCACCGACACAGCCATCACCACCGACACAGCCCCCACCACCGACACAGCCATCACCACCGACACAGCCATCACCACCGACACAGCCCCCAACACCGACACAGCCATCACCACCGACAGCCATCACCACCGACACAGCCATCACCACCGACACAGCCATCACCACCGACACAGCCATCACCACCGACACAGCCCCCAACACCGACACAGCCCCCACCACCGACACAGCCCCCACCACCGACACAGCCATCACAACCGACACAGCCCCCCCCACCGACACAGCCATCACCACCGACACAGCCCCCACCACCGACACAGCCATCACCACCGACAGCCATCACCACCGACAGCCATCACCACCGACACAGCCATCACCACCGACACAGCCATCACCACCGACACAGCCCCCACCACCGACACAGCCATCACCACCGACACAGCCATCACCACCGACACAGCCATCACCACCGACACAGCCCCCCCCACCGACACAGCCATCACCACCGACACAGCCATCACCACCGACACAGCCCCCACCACCGACACAGCCATCACCACCGACACAGCCATCACCACCGACACAGCCATCACCACCGACACAGCCATCACCACCGACACAGCCCTCACCACCGACACAGCCCCCCCCCACCGACACAGCCATCACCACCGACACAGCCATCACCACCGACACAGCCCCCACCACCGACACAGCCCTCACCACCGACACAGCCATCACCACCGACACAGCCCTCACCACCGACACAGCCATCACCACCGACACAGCCATCACCACCGACACAGCCCCCACCACCGACACAGCCATCACCACCGACACAGCCCCCACCACCGACACAGCCCTCACCACCGACACAGCCATCACCACCGACACAGCCATCACCACCGACACAGCCATCACCACCGACACAGCCATCACCACCGACACAGCCATCACCACCGACACAGCCATCACCACCGACACAGCCCCCACCACCGACACAGCCATCACCACCGACACAGCCCCCACCACCGACACAGCCCCCACCACCGACACAGCCCCCCCCCCCCACCGACACAGCCATCACCACCAACACAGCCCCCACCACCGACACAGCCCCCACCACCGACACAGCCATCACCACCGACACGGCCATCACCACCGACACAGCCCCCACCACTGACACAGCCCCCACCACCGACACAGCCATCACCACCGACACAGCCCCCACCACCGACACAGCCATCACCACCGACACAGCCCCCCCCCCACCGACACAGCCATCACCACCGACACAGCCCCCACCACCGACACAGCCCCCCCCACCGACACAGCCATCACCACCGACACAGCCATCACCACCGACACAGCCATCACCACCGACACAGCCATCACCACCGACACAGCCATCACCACCGACACAGCCCCCACCACCGACACAGCCATCACCACCGACACAGCCCCCACCACCGACACAGCCCCCACCACCGACACAGCCCCCCCCCCCCCCACCGACACAGCCATCACCACCGACACAGCCATCACCACCGACACAGCCCCCACCACCGACACAGCCCCCACCACCGACACAGCCATCACCATCCGACACAGCCATCACCACCGACACAGCCATCACCACCGACACAGCCCTCACCACCGACACAGCCATCACCACCGACACAGCCCCACCACCGAAACAGCCATCACCACCGACACAGCCCTCACCACCAACACAGCCCCCACCACCGACACAGCCATCACCACCGACACAGCCATCACCACCAACACAGCCCCCACCACCAACACAGCCCCAACCACCGACACAGCCATCACCACCGACACAGCCCCACCACCGACACAGACCCCACCACCGACACAGCCATCACCACCGACACAGCCATCACCACCGACACAGCCATCACCACCGACACAGCCATCACCACCGACACAGCCCCACCACCGACACAGCCATCACCACCGACACAGCCATCACCACCGACACAGCCATCACCACCGACACAGCCCCCACCACCGACACAGCCATCACCACCGACACAGCCATCACCACCGACACAGCCATCACCACCGACACAGCCATCACCACCGACACAGCCCCACCACCGACACAGCCCCACCACCGACACAGCCATCACCACCGACACAGCCATCACCACCGACACAGCCCTCACCACCGACACAGCCATCACCACCGACACAGCCATCACCACCGACACAGCCCCCACCACCGACACAGCCATCACCACCGACACAGCCCTCACCACCGACACAGCCATCACCACCGACACAGCCATCACCACCGACACAGCCCCCACCACCGACACAGCCATCACCACCGACACAGCCATCACCACCGACACAGCCATCACCACCGACACAGCCATCACCACCGACACAGCCCCCACCACCGACACAGCCATCACCACCAACACAGCCATCACCACCGACACAGCCCCACCACCGACACAGCCATCACCACCGACACAGCCCTCACCACCGACACAGCCATCACCACCGACACAGCCATCACCACCGACACAGCCATCACCACCGACACAGCCATCACCACCGACACAGCCCTCACCACCGACACAGCCATCACCACCGACACAGTCCATCACCACCGACACAGCCATCACCACCGACACAGCCATCACCACCGACACAGCCCCCCCCCACCGACACAGCCATCACCACCGACACAGCCCCCACCACCGACACAGCCCCCACCACCGACACAGCCATCACCACCGACACAGCCCCCAACACCGACACAGCCATCACCACCGACAGCCATCACCACCGACAGCCATCACCACCGACACAGCCATCACCACCGACACAGCCATCACCACCGACACAGCCATCACCACCGACACAGCCATCACCACCGACACAGCCCCCACCACCGACACAGCCCCCACCACCGACACAGCCATCACCACCGACACAGCCATCACCACCGACACAGCCCCACCACCGACACAGCCATCACCACCGACACAACCATCACCACCGACACAGCCATCACCACCGACACAGCCATCACCACCGACACAGCCATCACCACCGACACAGCCATCACCACCGACACAGCCCCCAACACCGACACAGCCCCCACCACCGACACAGCCATCACCACCGACACAGCCATCACCACCGACACAGCCATCACCACCGACACAGCCATCACCACCGACACAGCCCCCAACACCGACACAGCCCCCACCACCGACACAGCCATCACCACCGACACAGCCATCACCACCGACACAGCCATCACCACCGACACAGCCATCACCACCGACACAGCCATCACCACCGACACAGCCCCCACCACCGACACAGCCATCACCACCGACACAGCCATCACCACCGACAGCCATCACCACCGACAGCCATCACCACCGACACAGCCATCACCACCGACACAGCCATCACCACCGACACAGCCCCCACCACCGACACAGCCATCACCACCGACACAGCCATCACCACCGACACAGCCCCCAACCACCGACACAGCCATCACCACCGACACAGCCATCACCACCGACACAGCCATCACCACCGACACAGCCATCACCACCGACACAGCCATCACCACCGACACAGCCCCCAACACCGACACAGCCCCACCACCGACACAGCCCCCACCACCGACACAGCCATCACAACCGACACAGCCCCCCCACCGACACAGCCATCACCACCGACACAGCCCTCACCACCGACACAGCCATCACCACCGACACAGCCATCACCACCGACACAGCCATCACCACCGACACAGCCATCACCACCGACACAGCCATCACCACCGACACAGCCCCCACCACCGACACAGCCATCACCACCGACACAGCCATCACCACCGACACAGCCATCACCACCGACACAGCCCCACCCACCGACACAGCCATCACCACCGACACAGCCATCACCACCGACACAGCCCCCACCACCGACACAGCCCCCCCCACCGACACAGCCATCACCACCGACACAGCCATCACCACCGACACAGCCATCACCACCGACACAGCCCCCACCACCGACACAGCCCCCCCCCACCGACACAGCCATCACCACCGACACAGCCATCACCACCGACACAGCCCCCACCACCGACACAGCCCCCACCACCGACACAGCCATCACCACCGACACAGCCCCCACCACCGACACAGCCATCACCACCGACACAGCCATCACCACCGACACAGCCCCCCCCTACCGACACAGCCATCACCACCGACACAGCCCCCACCACCGACACAGCCCCCCCACCGACACAGCCATCACCACCGACACAGCCATCACCACCGACACAGCCATCACCACCGACACAGCCATCACCACCGACACAGCCATCACCACCGACACAGCCATCACCACCGACACAGCCATCACCACCGACACAGCCCCACCACACGACCATCACCACCAACACAGCATCACCACCGAACAGCCATTACACCGACACAGCATCACCACAACACAGCCCTCATTCCACCAACAAACAAGGCGAGTATGAGAAGGGAGGCCATCACCACGACACAGCCCCCCACCCACCGACAGAGCCATCACCACAACACAGGCTATCACCACCAACACAGCCATCAACCAACGACACAGGCCCTACCACCGACACAAGCCCTCACCACCACCACAGCCATCACCACCAACACAGCCATCATCACCAGACACAGCCCCCACCACCTGACACAGCCCCCACCACCGACACAGCCATCACCACCGACACAGCCCCCAACACCGACACAGCCCTCACCACCGACACGCCCCCCCCCCACCGACACAGCCCTCACCACCGACACAGCCCCACCACCGACACAGCCCCCCCCACCGACACAGCCATCACCACCGACACAGCCATCACCACCGACACAGCCATCACCACCGACACAGCCATCACCACCGACACAGCCATCACCACCGACACAGCCCCCACCACCGACACAGCCATCACCACCGACACAGCCCCCACCACCGACACAGCCCCACCACCGACACAGCCCCCCCCACCGACACAGCCATCACCACCGACACAGCCATCACCACCGACACAGCCCCCACCACCGACACAGCCCCCACCACCGACACAGCCCCACCACCGACACAGCCATCACCATCGACACAGCCATCACCACCGACACAGCCATCACCACCGACACAGCCCCACCACCGACACAGCCATCACCACCGACACAGCCCCACCACCGAAACAGCCATCACCACCGACACCGCCCTCACCACCAACACAGCCCCAACCACCGACACAGCCATCACCACCGACACAGCCATCACCACCAACACAGCCCCCACCACCAACACAGCCCCAACCACCGACACAGCCATCACCACCGACACAGCCCCAACCACCGACACAGACCCCACCACCGACACAGCCATCACCACCGACACAGCCATCACCACCGACACAGCCATCACCACCGACACAGCCATCACCACCGACACAGCCCCCACCACCGACACAGCCATCACCACCGACACTGCCATCACCACCGACACAGCCCCCACCACCGACACAGCCATCACCACCGACACAGCCATCACCACCGACACAGCCCCCACCACCGACACAGCCATCACCACCGACACTGCCATCACCACCAACACAGCCATCACCACCGACACAGCCATCACCACCGACACAGCCATCACCACCGACACAGCCCCCAACACCGACACAGCCCCACCACCGACACAGCCATCACCACCGACACAGTCATCACCACCGACACAGCCATCACCACCGACACAGCCCCCACCACCGACACAGCCCACCACCAACACAGCCATCACCACCGACACAGCCATCACCATTGACACAGCCCCCAACACCGACACAGCCCCCACCACCGACACAGCCATCACCACCGACACTGCCATCACCACCGACACAGCCCCCACCACCGACACAGCCATCACCACCGACACAGCCATCACCACCGACACAGCCCCCACCACCGACACAGCCATCACCACCGACACTGCCATCACCACCAACACAGCCATCACCACCGACACAGCCATCACCACCGACACAGCCATCACCACCGACACAGCCCCCAACACCGACACAGCCCCCACCACCGACACAGCCATCACCACCGACACAGTCATCACCACCGACACAGCCATCACCACCGACACAGCCCCCACCACCGACACAGCCCCACCACCAACACAGCCATCACCACCGACACAGCCATCACCATTGACACAGCCCCCAACACCGACACAGCCCCCACCACCGACACAGCCATCACCACCGACACTGCCATCACCACCGACACAGCCCCCACCACCGACACAGCCATCACCACCGACACAGCCATCACCACCGACACAGCCCCCACCACCGACACAGCCATCACCACCGACACTGCCATCACCACCAACACAGCCATCACCACCGACACAGCCATCACCACCGACACAGCCATCACCACCGACACAGTCATCACCACCGACACAGCCATCACCACCGACACAGCCCCCACCACCGACACAGCCCCACCACCAACACAGCCATCACCACCGACACAGCCATCACCACCGACACAGCCCCCACCACCGACACAGCCATCACCACCAACACAGCCATCACCACCGACACAGCCCCCACCACCGACACAGCCATCAACACCAACACAGCCATCACCACCGACACAGCCCCACCACCGACACAGCCATCACCACCGACACAGCCATCACCACCGACACAGCCATCACCACCGACACAGCCATCACCACCGACACAGCCCCACCACCGACACAGCCATCACCACCGACACAGTCATCACCACCGATACAGCCATCACCACCAACACAGCCATCACCACCGACACAGCCCCACCACCGACACAGCCATCACCACCGACACAGCCATCACCACCGACACAGCCATCACCACCGACACAGCCATCACCACCGACACAGCCATCACCACCGACACAGCCCCCACCACCACCACAGCCCTCACCACCGACACAGCCATCACCACCGACACAGCCATCACCACCGACACAGCCATCACCACCGACACAGCCAACACCACCGACACAGCCATCACCACCGACACAGCCCCCACTACCGACACAGCCATCACCACCGACACAGTCATCACCACCGACACAGCCATCACCACCGACACAGCCATCACCACCGACACAGCCCCCACCACCACCACAGCCCCCACCACAGACACAGCCCCACCACCGACACAGCCATCACCACCGACACAGCCATCACCACCGACACAGCCCCCACCACCGACACAGCCCCCACCACAGACACAGCCCCACCACCAACACAGCCATCACCACCGACACAGTCATCACCACCGACACAGCCATCACCACCGACACAGCCATCACCACCGACACAGCCATCACCACCGACACAGCCCCCAACACCGACACAGCCCCCACCACAGACACAGCCATCACCACTGACACAGCCCCCAACACCGACACAGCCATCACCACCGACACAGCCATCACCACCGACACAGCCATCACCACCGACACAGCCATCACCACCGACACAGCCCCACCACCGACACAGCCATCACCACCGACACAGCCATCACCACCGACACAGCCCCCACCACCACCACAGCCCCCACCACAGACACAGCCCCACCACCGACACAGCCATCACCACCGACACAGCCATCACCACCGACACAGCCATCACCACCGACACAGCCCCACCACCGACACAGCCATCACCACCGACACAGTCATCACCACCGACACAGCCATCACCACCAACACAGCCATCACCACCGACACAGCCCCACCACCGACACAGCCATCACCACCGACACAGCCATCACCACCGACACAGCTATCACCACCGACACAGCCATCACCACCGACACAGCCATCACCACCGACACAGCCCCCACCACCACCACAGCCCTCACCACCGACACAGCCATCACCACCGACACAGCCATCACCACCGACACAGCCATCACCACCGACACAGCCAACACCACCGACACAGCCATCACCACCGACACAGCCCCCACTACCGACACAGCCATCACCACCGACACAGCCATCACCACCGACACAGCCATCACCACCGACACAGCCATCACCACCGACACAGCCCCCACCACCACCACAGCCCCCACCACAGACACAGCCCCACCACCGACACAGCCATCACCACCGACACAGCCATCACCACCGACACAGCCCCCACCACCGACACAGCCCCCACCACAGACACAGCCCCACCACCGACACAGCCATCACCACCGACACAGTCATCACCACCGACACAGCCATCACCACCGACACAGCCATCACCACCGACACAGCCATCACCACCGACACAGCCCCCAACACCGACACAGCCCCCACCACAGACACAGCCATCACCACTGACACAGCCCCCAACACCGACACAGCCATCACCACCGACACAGCCATCACCACCGACACAGCCATCACCCCCAACACCGACACAGCCCCCACCACAGACACAGCCATCACCACCGACACAGCCCCCAACACCGACACAGCCATCACCACCGACACAGCCCCCAACACCGACACAGCCATCACCACCGACACAGCCCCCAACACCGACACAGCCCCCACCACAGACACAGCCATCACCACCGACACAGCCCCCAACACCGACACAGCCCCCACCACAGACACAGCCATCACCACCGACACAGCCCCCACCACCAACACAGCCCCCACCACCACCACAGCCCCCACCACAGACAGCCCCCACCACAGCCCCCACCACCGACACAGCCCCCACCACCGACACAGCCCCCACCACCGACACAGCCCCCACCACCGACACAGCCCCCACCACCAGTGAGAGCGGCGCTGATGCATGGGTCTCCCGGCCTGACGCTGTACCTTGATCGTTAAACTAATCACCACAGAGACATTAACGTGGTCCCAGCCGCGTCATTACCGCAAGATCAGCGTGTTCCTGTGGCCCTTGTGGGGTGCCTCCTCTCACACGCGCGCCCCCGCACGCACGCACGCACCAGGCAGGAATACCAGACTACAAGCTGAGTATGACTTGTCTATCCTCCAAGGGGTGACAGACAGTCATGACTATCCTCCAAGGGGTGACAGACAGCCATGACTATCCTCTAAGGAGGTGACAGAGACCCATGACTATCCTCCAAGAGGTGACAGCCCATGACTATCCTCCAAGAGGTGACAGACAGCCATGACTCTCCTCCAAGAGGTGACAGACAGCCATGACTCTCCTCCAAGAGGTGACAGACAGCCATGACTCTCCTCCAAGAGGTGACAGACAGCCATGACTCTCCTCCAAGAGGTGACAGACAGCCATGACTCTCCTCCAAAGGGTGACAAACAGCCCACAGACTATCAACGCTCCTGGTAATAGAAGACTTCAATCATCGCCAAATCGACTGGGAAACAACGGACTCAAGAGGAGGAGATGAAACATGGAGAACAAAGCTTGTAGAAGTAGAAGAGAGGAACTTCCTCGTGCAACATGCCATGGAGGAAACAGGGAGAAGGGGTGGTGACCAACCAGCCAGACTAGACCTGGCCTTCACACAGCATGACACGGACAGTGAAAACATTGACCATTAGGAGGCAGTGATCGCTGTGTTTAGTCTGTAATACATAGTTACAATAATGACCGTAAAAGATGTAACGAGGGAAGACTGTAAGGCCAGCACACGGGAGAGGGCAATACCAGAAGGTCAGAGAGTTCCTGGGCCAGGACAGAATGGGGAAGAGAACTCAGAGGAAAATCAACACGAGACATAATGGACTTCTTAACGGACAAACACACAGAAGCTGAAGAAAGATTTATGCCGCGACTGAGGGCTACGGGGAGCAAGAGGAGCATTACCCCGTGGTTCAAGAGGCAGTGTCTAGAGGCAACGAGAAGACGCAAAAGAGCATGGAAGAAGTATAGAGAGAACACACAACAGGAGGGAACACGGTGCATATAAAGAAGGCAGGAATTACACAGTGGTACCAGACTACAGGAAAGGGGTCAGAGAGAAACCATTACACTACCGACCCGGATCACTAACAAGTGTCACCTACAAGTTGCTAGAGAGACTGATCCCAAGCTGGTCAGTAGAACATTTACAACAGATCACTTATGTCTCAAGGCACCAGCATGGTTTTAGTGAAGGGAAATCTTGCTTGACAAACTTGCTGGAGTTCTACACAAGATGACAGAAACCAAACAAGAGAGAGAGGATAGGATGACTGCATATTCCTTGACTGTCAGGAGGCATGCTAGAGAAGCTGGTTGGCATATCTATAAGAAACTTAAGGTGGGTCAGAGAGTATCTCTCAGGAAGGAAACAAAGTGATACAGTGAGAGCAGAGACACCAGAGTGGAGAGGAGGTTACAAGTGGAGTACCACAAGGGTCGGGTTCTACCTTGAGACCTTATCTTGCGATGAATTCGGGGTTCAACGTCCCCACTGGCCCGGTCCTCGACCAGGCCTCCTCCTTATACAGACCATGTAATATATCAATCATACAATGTATATATATGATGTAACTATATAACCTGAGCTTGTAAAAGCACCTTCATCACCTTCAGTGATTAAGTGCTTAATTGCACACTAGTTTCTTTATCAGCTACCTCACCCTGTCAGAGTAAATGAGACAAATGTATGTGAATGCATGTGTGTGTGTATATATGTATGTATATGTGTGTGTGTGTATGTATATGTATGGGTATAAAGTATATATGGAAGCTGATCAGAATTACATTTCACCTTTGTGAATGTACATTAATGACACTATGTAAAAGACACATCTAACACTTTATGTAGGGCATACGTAAATCTGTGTATCTATGTATTTACGTATGTAGGTTAGCTTAGCATTTTAAAAGCACCGAATCACCTTCTGTGGTTGAGTGTTCAATAAACCCTTGAACTAGTATGTTTAACACTTCTCTAACCCTGTCCATGGAGGACAGAAGAAAATGTATATATGCTGGTTAGCATTGTAAATGTCTGGCCACGTGTGTGGTAGAAAAAAAAAAAAAAAAAAGGCCTCCTCCTGTTTATAATATACGTCAATGACCTGACAGAGGAAATCGATTACGCCTCGTCAATATTTGCAGATGATGCAAAACTATTAACAAGAGTCAAGACAGAGACTGTGATGCAGTGCAAGAGGATTTGGACACACTCCAGAAGTGGTCTGAAGAATGGCTGCTAGAATTTAACCAGCCAAATGCAAAGTTATGATGAATAGGAGCAGAAATTTGAAGACCAGTACAGCAGTACAGGATGAACGGAAGACAAATTCTTCAGTCAGAAAAGAAGAGAGACCCGGGAGTGGACACAACCCCAGACTGAGGCCAGGAGCCCACATTAGCAGGAACAACAACAGCTGCATATGGCATACTGGCCGACATCTGTTTATCTTTCAGAAACGAGGACAAAGGAGCTATCCGTGCCCTATATACAGCGAAGGTGAGACCCACTCTTGAATATGCAGCCCCAGCATGGAACCTTTACCTGGAAAAGGACAAATTGAAACTAGAAAAGGTCCAGAGATATGCAACAGGACTCGTTCCTGAGTTGAAGAGCTTAAGCTATAAGGAAAGACTGAGAGAACTGGACCTTACCACACTGGAGGAAAGGAGAGATAGAGAGGACATGATAACAACATATAAGATTCTAAGGGAAATTGATAAGCAGCGTTGCTCAAAGCTAGGAACAGCAGAACGAGGGTCATAGATAGAAACTGGTGACGCAAATGAGTCATAGAGACATCAGGAAGAACATTTTCAGTTTTATAGCTGTCAGTAACTGGAACAGGTTAGACCTATAAATCGTTGAAGCTCATTCGAATCTGAATTTTAAATGTGAATATGATCAAAGCGTAAAAAATGAGTCATTGCACCAGAATGTAACACTTCAAGTCTCTGTACTCGCGTGAACCCCGTGTAACCCAGTGTAACCCCGTGTAACCCAGTGTAACCCAGTGTAACCCCGTGTAACCCCGTGTAACCCAGTGTAACCCAGTGTAACCCCGTGTAACCCAGTGTAACCCGGTGTAACCCCGTGTAACCCCGTGTAACCCAGTGTAACCCAGTGTAACCCCGTGTAACCCAGTGTAACCCAGTGTAACCCCGTGTAACCCAGTGTAACCCCGTGTAACCCAGTGTAACCTAGTGTAACCCAGTGTAACCCAGTGTAACGCAGTGTAACCCAGTGTAACCCAGTGTAACCCCGTGTAACCCAGTGTAACCCAGTGTAACCCCGTGTAACCCAGTGTAACCCCGTGTAACCCCGTGTAACCCAGTGTAACCTAGTGTAACCCAGTGTAACCCCGTGTAACCCAGTGTAACCCAGTGTAACCCCGTGTAACCCAGTGTAACCCCGTGTAACCCAGTGTAACCCCGTGTAACCCAGTGTAACGCAGTGTAACCCGGTGTAACCCAGTGTAACCTAGTGTAACGCAGTGTAACCCAGTGTAACCCCGTGTAACCCAGTGTAACCCGGTGTAACCCGGTGTAACCCGGTGTAACGCAGTGTAACCCAGTGTAACCCAGTGTAACCCAGTGTAACGCAGTGTAACCCAGTGTAACCCAGTGTAACCCAGTGTAACCCCGTGTAACCCAGTGTAACCTAGTGTAACCCAGTGTAACCCAGTGTAACCCCGTGTAACCCCGTGTAACCCAGTGTAACGCAGTGTAACCCAGTGTAACCCCGTGTAACCCCGTGTAACCCAGTGTAACCTAGTGTAACCCAGTGTAACCCCGTGTAACCCAGTGTAACCCAGTGTAACCCCGTGTAACCCCGTGTAACCCAGTGTAACCCAGTGTAACCCCGTGTAACCCAGTGTAACCCAGTGTAACCCCGTGTAACCCCGTGTAACCCAGTGTAACCCAGTGTAACCCCGTGTAACCCAGTGTAACCCAGTGTAACCCAGTGTAACCCCGTGTAACCCCGTGTAACCCAGTGTAACCTAGTGTAACGCAGTGTAACCCAGTGTAACCCCGTGTAACCCAGTGTAACCTAGTGTAACCCAGTGTAACCCCGTGTAACCCAGTGTAACCCCGTGTAACCCAGTGTAACCCAGTGTAACCCAGTGTAACCCCGTGTAACCCCGTGTAACCCAGTGTAACCTAGTGTAACGCAGTGTAACCCAGTGTAACCCCGTGTAACCCAGTGTAACCCGGTGTAACCCGGTGTAACCCAGTGTAACGCAGTGTAACCCAGTGTAACCCAGTGTAACCCAGTGTAACCCCGTGTAACCCAGTGTAACCCGGTGTAACCCGGTGTAACCCAGTGTAACGCAGTGTAACCCAGTGTAACCCAGTGTAACCCCGTGTAACCCCGTGTAACCCAGTGTAACCTAGTGTAACCCCGTGTAACCCAGTGTAACCCCGTGTAACCCCGTGTAACCCAGTGTAACCCAGTGTAACCCCGTGTAACCCCGTGTAACCCCGTGTAACCCAGTGTAACCCCGTGTAACCCAGTGTAACCCAGTGTAACCCCGTGTAACCTAGTGTAACCCAGTGTAACCCCGTGTAACCCAGTGTAACCCCGTGTAACCCAGTGTAACCCAGTGTAACCCAGTGTAACCTAGTGTAACCTAGTGTAACCCCGTGTAACCCAGTGTAACCCCGTGTAACCCAGTGTAACCCAGTGTAACCCCGTGTAACCCAGTGTAACCCAGTGTAACCCAGTGTAACCCAGTGTAACCCCGTGTAACCTAGTGTAACCCAGTGTAACCCAGTGTAACCCAGTGTAACCCCGTGTAACCCAGTGTAACCCAGTGTAACCCAGTGTAACCCAGTGTACCTTCTATAAATATAAATAAATTGCAATAACCTACGAATGTATCGAAGGCCGGGCCAGGAGCCTGGCTCGACCCTGCAAGCACATCTAGGTGAGTACATACACAAACACATACACACACTTGTGTTTATGTAGGGGTCGGTGGCTGAGCGGACAGCACGCTCGACGCGTGATCCTGTGGTCCCGGGTTCGATTCCGGGCGCCGGCGAGAAACAATGGGCAGAGTTTCTTTCACCCTGATGCTCCTGTTACCTAGCAGTAAATAGGTACCGGGAAGTTAGTCAGCTATCACGGGCTGCTTCCTGGGGTGTGTGTGGTGTGGGAAAAAATGTAGCATCGGTCGATGTCGTTGTAGAATGATTAGGTTGTGGGCAGGAATTGGAGTACCAAACGTCCACTGCTTTTTCTTAGTTTTATTATAAATATATATATATATCTTCTATCTTCTACACGGGCCACGAACTAGCTTGTAGAGTGTGTAAGGGAGCGCGTGTAGACGCTCTGATGCCCGGGGTGTGTCTGAGGTCTGTGGTCTGCAGCAGAGTAGATTGCATTCAAATCTGCTGACACGTTGTTGATACTTATTAAGTTGATTAGCTTAAGAGGGTATTAGGTCACCCTATGTGTATGTCCATGGGCGACTAACTGGCGTCCAACACCGCTCGGCACGCTATCATCGGCGTCCTCGGCGATCTGCTTGAAAAATTTGAAAACCCTTGGGCGTGTACCTAACTAACGTTATATACAGTGATTTACCTATAGTGGCCGTAAACTTTTGAGACGTCCAACACCGTCTCGGACATGCATGAATAATGAGTACAATGCTTAAATATAATCCTTAAACTAAGCTATCCATGGAGCATCATGACTAACTAGCTAAATGTCTGCACAACTGGAGGCAGGAGGTCCGGCTGCAGGTAGAGGCGGTAGCGGTAGTCAGCGGACCAGAAGTTGCGCGTAAGAATTCATGATGCTCAGCCACAGTGTTACCTGTTAAGTAGATTATAAACGGCAGACACTAATGTAGGCACAATATAGTACATGGCAATACATAGAATAAGCGACATTTCCACTAAAATATGGAGAGCATGAACGTGGCAGGAACACTAGGACCTACATAGTGTATAGAGACACGACAAGATCAATAAACTACGAACGAAGATACCCGAGGTGGAAGGGTCTATATACATTGAACCGAGGGGTGCGAAACGAATGTTGTAATCACTCTTAAATCTAGTCATAAAACTATGAATTCTCAGGTGCTAGTCCATCACGAACGTAGTCTCCCACTGCCATGTATGAACAAGCAGGGAGAGGGGAACAGATAGAACGCATCCATTGTCCCTTACAGACTGGAACACCACAGTCACACGAAGAGGAATCATCAGACTGTTGGTAGTGTACTGTCGAAATAACAGGTCTGGACCGAAGATTGTATGTGTGAGTACGTGGTGGGGTAGTATCGCTGGGCATGTCTGAGACCGAAGTGGGTGTCACAGTGGTAGGGTCACACAGTACATTGTCAGGGACAGGAGTCGGGGTGTCATCTTCAACAGTCAGACGGGCTAATTTCATGTGGTTGAGATGCTCATGTACTTGTTCTCCAGTGGCTAGGTTTTCCAGCTTATACTTATTACCTGTGATATGCTCAAGAACTCTGTAAGGACCAAGAAACTTCTCAGTCAGTTTGTACATGGGACCATCTCGTCGCTGGTTGAGGATCATTACTAAAGATCCAGGTCCTATTCTCGTAGGTTTAGCACGAGCATTTTGTAACCGTGTGAAATCATCAGTAGCTTTAGAGAGATGTTCCTTGACCCTCTGGAACACCAGTTGAGTGTCTCTCCGTTTTACCTTAACATAGTCGTCATAGTTGTAGAGTGGCGCGGGCGGCGCGGAGATGATGGCATTAGGAAATCTCATGTCTGTCCCAAATAGCACAAAGTGAGGCGTGTCTCCTATGGAGGAGTTGACAGAGGAGTTTATCGAACATTGGACGATTGGCATAAGTTCATCCCATTTGTGACTGTCCCGATTGACTGTCACTCTGAGTGCGTCAAGGACCTTCTTGTTAGTTCTTTCAGCAAGGCCATTGCTAGCCGGTTGATAAGGCATTATATTACACTTCTTGATGTTGTACAATGTAGCCAGTTGTTCCAGAACAGAATTGTTGAATTCCGGGCCGTTGTCAGAGAGTATAACTCTGGGTGGACCATACCTGCAAATTATATGATCATGAAAGGCACTAGCTATAGTTTCTGCAGTTTTGTTTGGAATTGGAACCAGTTCACAGTATCTAGAGAAGTTATCTACCATAACTAGGAGATGTTTATTTCCTCTGGAGGTTTCAGCAAAATTCGTTAACAAATCCATAGAAACACGATCCCAAGGTACATTAGTCGTAGGGTAAGTCTGAATCGGGTTCGGGCCAGCAACATGGCCTCTGTGAGCTAGGCAGGTTAGACATTGATCCACGTGACGTTCAATCTGTTTGGCCATTTTGGGCCAGTAGTACGTAAGACGAGCCTGCTTGATGGTGCGGTCCTTGCCAGGATGCGCACTGTGTGGGGCGTCGTGAACAAGTTTTAACACGGTAGGAACTATCGACGCAGGAATAACAAGTTGATGTACCAGTCTGGCAGGAGATCCAAGCATAACCTTGCGATGGAGCACATGATCTAAGAGTACTAGTTCCTTGAGTGGTACGGGTGGCTTGACGGTAAGAGTCGTGTGCGGGTCCATGAGAAAGCTTATGATCGGTGCCCACATTGGGTCTTGACGTTGTGCGAGCTCTACATCTCGCAAGTCTAATGAAGGGTATTCAACGTGAACGGGAGCGACGTAACGTGAGAGAGCATCGGCAACTACATTGTGTTTGCCAGGTAAGTATCCAAATGTGGGTAGGAACTCATGTATGGTGAGCGACCAACGGGCAAACTTGCCTATGGGGTTCTTGTCTCTGAACAAGGGAATGATAGCTTGGTGGTCCGTCAGTACATGGACAGGGTAGTTATAGATGATATCTCTGAAATGTTTGAGTGCCCACACGACAGCCAACGCTTCGCGCTCGGTTGTCGAATAATTCCTTTCAGCTTTAGAGAGGACTCGGCTCGCATATGCAATGGCATGTTCTTTTCTGTCACTAGTTTGAGCGAGTACGGCTCCTAACCCAATGTTACTGGCGTCAGTAACTAAAATGAACGGTTTGGTGAAGTCTGGGAATTTGAGAACAGGAGAAGATATCAGGGCTTCTTTGAGCGTTTGAAATGCTTTCTCTTGATCAGTTGTCCAAACGAACGGAACGTCCTTCTTAAGGAGGTGAGTGAGAGGAGATGCAATCACAGAATAACCGGCAATGAAATGGCGGTAAAATCCAGCTAGGCCTACGAACTTTTGTACTGCTTCAGCATTATGAGGGACTGGAAAGTTCTTGACAGCTTCTATCTTTGAATCTAGAGTGGTGATGCCTTGCGAGGTGACGTTATGGCCGAGAAACTGTATTTTTTCTCTCATGAAGGCGCATTTGCTAAGTTTGATTTTCAGATTGGCTTCAGCTAGTTTCTGAAGGACTCGGTCCAAACTTTGAAGATGTGAGGGTACATCCTTGGACATGATAATGAGGTCATCGAGGTAGACCATGAGGGTATTCCCTATCATTCGTCGGAACAGGTCTGTCATAAGCCTTGAGAAGGTAATAGGGCTGCTGCGTAAGCCAAAAGGCATGCGGGTGTACTGGTAATGACCATTAGGGACGGAAAACGCCGTCAGTTCTCGACTTTCTGGGTCGAGCGGTATCTGCCAAAATCCTTGCAATAAATCAAGTGTGGAAAAAACCTTATTCTGACCTATGTTCTGCAATAAGTCAGTAAGCACGGGAAGTGGAAATCGATCAGGAATCGTAACTTGATTAAGTTTCCTGAAATCAACGACAGGACGCCAAGAGCCATCCTTCTTGGGTACTAAGATTAACGGAGCATTCCATGGTGAAGTACTTTCTTCAATAACGCCATCATGTAACATCTCGTCAATGAGTCGGTCTGCAACAGCTCGTTGAGAATGAGGCAATCTGTACGCGGGTACAAAAATTGGGCGAGTACCTGGTTCCAGTGGAATTTTGTGAGAAATGAGGTGTGTCAGTCCAAGTTGTTCACCTGTCAGTGCAACAACGTTGCGATGCTTGTTGAGGATGGTCAGTAACTGAGATTGGGCGTCAGGGAAGTCAGTGGCGCTAAGATGCACAGGTGAGATCGCGACCTGATCTCGATTTGTTGTGTGAGTGAGTGCATGTACTATTTGGTCAGTAGAGACCTCATCCACTACTCGCACCGGTAACGAATAATGGGCAAAGTCAACAATGTGTGTGCCTGATGCAAGGTGAATGTTGGCATTGGTGACGTTGGCAACATAAACAGCAGTAGTGTTATTCTGCACCTGATGTAAGGACGGTTCTATGTAGGTACCATTGATTTGACATGTGTCACTGTCAGCTATTACGTGTTCTAGGTCAGATACACCAGGTATTTTGACAATAACCTTTGTTAGTGCATGAGAATGTAAGCCTGTGTCTTGGTGTAAGATGCCTCTGACCTGACTGATGTTAGACTCCAGGCAAGTAAGGTAATGAACAATCGCTGGGGCCCCTTGCAAAGATTCATTGACCTCACCGACCTGCGAGACTGTGGAAACGTGCGTTGGTCTGGTGTCAGTAAGTGACTGAGTGACGGGTTTGTTTGGGCGTGACTGGTTAAGTGTACCCTGGTCTCCCCTGGTTTGTATGTACCTGACATAGTCCCAATGGTTGGTGAACTCATGTCCCATGGTGTACACACTGCAAAGAGGTACCACTGTATCACCAATTGTTGCTTCCCAACGGTAAGCATCGATAGTAACTCGGTAGTCTCTCATGGTGTTTAATCCGAGTAGGATGTCTCCAGGGAATCGTACTGCACCGGCTATTACACATGGCACGGTGAGTGATCTGTCATTAACTATTAACTCTATGTCCGCTTCACCTAACGCTGGAGTCATTCCTCCAGTAAGTCCACCAAGGTTGGAAACAGACGACTGGCGTATATCGAGTCGATCGCGTAGGCCATGAAGGGCGTCTTGTTTAATGATGTTGATTCTAGCTCCTGTGTCTAGGAAAATCTTAACATGTCGACCCTTCAGGGTGGCTGAAATCAGAGGACCTTCTGTGTCCTTGATAGGCATCCTGTTAAACATGTTATTACGGGACTGACACAGTCGACGTGGTGTCTGGAGTACATGTACATGAGTACCGTCAGTGTGTAGTTCGTCCATGTTATCCTCCTCTGCTAAGGCACTGTACCTGTTACAGGTAGGCACTGAGTATACAGGGAGGTCGTCTCGCTTCCCTACGTCATACCGTTTACCCAGGCTGCTATACCTTCCCCCGACTGAGAGTCAAAGGGCTGGCCTGTGTGTTCGTAGGTCGTGTCTGCATTATCCTTGACGCCCGTGGCGCCGTTTATCACGCGCGAGTCACGGTGTCCATCTGTGTCACGGCTGTGAGTTGTTGCGAACCTAACATGGGCAGTCGGTCGGGTCGCAGGGCTACGTGTAGGGCTCGGTCGGCGCTGGTTAGTTGTTGCAGCCTGCGGTTGCCTACGGGAAGGAGGAGTAGGACTAGAACGGTTAGCCTGGTTAGTACCGTGGCGGGCTCTACAGTCAGCAGTGTCATGTCCAGGTCGGCGGTGATATATGCAATAAGAACGGGTGTGATCATGTGATCGGCCTGTGTAGTTATGTCTAGCATGCTGTTGGTAACGAGTGTTAGTTGATGTACACTCTGCCTTACGGTGTCCTGGTTTGCCACAGTTAAAACATTCTGGCGTTCGAGGTCGCTGAAGGTATTGAGGGGAGCCTGTTCTAGAGTATGACCTGGGGCCATACGAAGGCGGAGGAGACCTAGCACGAGTCTGAACATGTCTAGGGGTAGAACGCGTGACAACGTTCACAGTGGTATGGGAACTGTTTGCACGAAAAACGGCAGAAAGCTGGGCAGAATCCCGGGACTTTAGCCTGTCTGTGGACTCTACCATGACGTCCATTAAGTCCCAAAGTGTGTGGGTAGGACCAAAATTCCTAGCCTCAATGTCTTTCAGTATGGCCTCGGGGGCATGACTCTGCATGGCACCGAACGCCAATAGTTTACCCACATTCTGTATAGTGAGGCTTCCACTAGCGTCCCATCTAGAACCCATCAAGGCTTTCTCCAGTGAGTCCTGTAGCGTAGCTAGACGCGTGGCAAAAGCGTTGCGTGTTTCATCAGGACGCATTACCGCAGTAGCTAATTGGCGAGCAATGCCAAAGGGATCACGATCGACTACCGATATATATCTCCTACGAAAGAATTTCTTAAATTCTTCCCAGTCTACAATCTTCTTTAAGTCAGGTGTTCCTGCTACGAGATACGCATCTCCAGATTTATAGTCAAGTGTGGACGTCGCCATACTGATATAGTCTGCGTCTGTGACAGCAGTACCCTTGCTCCTCGCTCTAGCCTCTACACTAGCGAACCATGTCTCCAAGAGGGTTGGATCCTTTCCACTAAACGGGCGAATGTCAACAGACTGTGTAAGAACTGTAACGGTGTTCGAGTTAGAACCCGCTGAATTCAGGGCTTGAGTCATGATTACTGAGTCGCTGCTGGTTGTAGAGGTTAACGAGGATAAGCTACCGAGAGCTGATGTCGGAAGTTCACTGGCTAAGGATAAGTGAGCGAGCTCACTAGTTAAGAGTAAGTTACTCTCCGATAGTGAACGAGACCGTAGACTGTAGGGGTAAGTGCGCGAGCGAGGCCTGAGCGAGTATCGGTTATCCATAAAGTAAGTTTACATTGTGCCCACGAAAGTCCACAGTTTACTCTACTACACAAATAACAAAGGGTACTTAACTAGAGCTGAAGGCTGCTGGGGCTGCAATCCGTTCAACAGGGCAGAGATGATCTGGTCGTCACAGATCCGGCGTCGTGCTGTGGCGTCGTGCTGCGGCGTCGTCGGCGCCGGGAGGCGGCAAGAGACGTCAGGTGCGGTAGAAGTCGTCAGGCGGCAGGAGACGTCAGGCGCGGCAGGAGTCGTCAGGCCAGACAGCGAGGGGTGGTAAGGTGACGTCAGGCAGGCACCAAGGCTCGTTGAGTCACGGTGAGTCACGGCGAGTCAGCTGGTGGCGCGCGGTGAGTCAGGCACGGGCGCGCGCTGGGTGAACGAGGCACGGGGCACGCTGGGTGAGTCAGGCACGGGCGCGCGCTGGGTGAACGAGGCACGGGGCACGCTGGGTGAGTCAGGCACGCTGAACTGTTGCGATGCTGTGCCGCTGTGCGCTGCTGCGCTGATGTGTTGCTGCGCACTGCTGTGTTGCTGTGCTGCTGTGAGCTGCTGTGTTGCTGTGCTGCTGCGCTGCTGTGTGCTGCTGTGCTGCTGGAGGACAGGGGTGAATCCCACTAAGCTGCCAACCAGTGTAGCATCGGTCGATGTCGTTGTAGAATGATTAGGTTGTGGGCAGGAATTGGAGTACCAAACGTCCACTGCTTTTTCTTAGTTTTATTATAAATATATATATATATCTTCTATCTTCTACACGGGCCACGAACTAGCTTGTAGAGTGTGTAAGGGAGCGCGTGTAGACGCTCTGATGCCCGGGGTGTGTCTGAGGTCTGTGGTCTGCAGCAGAGTAGATTGCATTCAAATCTGCTGACACGTTGTTGATACTTATTAAGTTGTTTAGCTTAAGAGGGTATTAGGTCACCCTATGTGTATGTCCATGGGCGACTAACTGGCGTCCAACAAAAATAGTATTTAGTAACAGTTGATTGACAGTTGAGAGGCGGATTACGAGTCCCGCGCTGTCCACTCAGCTACCAGGCCTCAATTATTCGATTGTTTCTTTCTGACTGTGTACTCAGGTAGATGTGCTTGCGGGAGTTGAGCTCTGGCTCTTTGCTTCCGCCTCTCAACCGTCAATCAACTGGTGTACAGATTCCTGAGCCTATTGGGCTCTATCATATCTACATTTGAAACTGTGTATGGAGTCAGCCTCCCCCACATCACTGCCTAATGCATTCCATTTGTTAACTACTCTGACACTGAAAAAGTTCTTTCTAACGTCCCTGTGGCTCATGTGGGTACTCAGTTTCCACCTGAGTCCCCTTGTCCCCCCCCCCCCCCCCCGTGTTAAACAGTTTACCCTTTTCAACCCTTTCAATTCCTCTGAGGATTTTGTAGGTAGTGATTATGTCTTCCCTTACTCTTCTGTTTTCCATTGTCGTGAGGTGTAATTCACGCAGTCTATCCTCGTAACTCATGCCTCTTAGTTCTGGGACCAGTCTAGTGGCATACCTCTGAACTTTTTCCCGCTTCGTCTTGTGCTTGACAAAGTTGCTTGAGGAAGTTGAGTGGAACTGGCTTTTGAAGCAAATAGATTTGCTAACCTTTCTTTCAAGATAATGTTATTAAAACAAGACTAAAACCAGTGCACTAAACCAGAAGCGAAAAAGAAACAGGAAAAAAATTAAAATCCCCACCTCCATTGAAAATTTTGACCCAAATATCACAGTAACAGGTTATTGCGAATAACCGAACTCAATTACGTGCTCACCATAGCCCGTGCTACATGGACATTTCATTCTGAGTAGCTAAATCTAAAACGACAACAACAACAACAGCTTGACAAGGTACGGACTCCATGCTGGGGCTGCATACTCCAGGACTGGTCTTACATATGCAGTATACAAGGTTCTGAATGATTCCTTGCACAGGTTCCTGAAGGCTGTTCTGATGTTAACCAGCCTCGCATATGCCGCAGATGTCATACCTCTGAGTGTGTGTCTGTGCGTGTGTGTGCGTGTGTGTGTGTGTTTGTCTGAGAGTGAAATATATGTTTCTACGATTAGATTGGCGGGGCCCAAGAGCTAAGAGGTCGATCCAGTAGGCACAAGAAGGTTAATATACACACACGCCAGCACTCATTCAGCGAGGGTGAAATTATCAGATAACATAACAATCATGGGATAGTTGGATTACTTCAAATGTATAAAATGAGTTTGGGTGCGTGTAAGTGGAAGCTGCCTCGTATGGACCAATAGGAGCTGCCTCGTATGGACCAATAGGAGCTGCCTCGTATGGGCCAATAGGAGCTGCCTCGTATGGACCAATAGGAGCTGCCTCGTATGGGCCAATAGGAGCTGCCTCGTATGGACCAATAGGAGCTGCCTCGTATGGGCCAATAGGAGCTGCCTCGTATGGGCCAATAGGAGCTGCCTCGTATGGGCCAATAGGAGCTGCCTCGTATGGACCAATAGGAGCTGCCTCGTATGGGCCAATAGGAGCTGCCTCGTATGGACCAATAGGAGCTGCCTCGTATGGGCCAATAGGAGCTGCCTCGTATGGGCCAATAGGAGCTGCCTCGTATGGGCCAATAGGAGCTGCCTCGTATGGACCAATAGGAGCTGCCTCGTATGGGCCAATAGGAGCTGTCTCGTATAGGCCAATAGGAGCTGCCTCGTATGGACCAATAGGAGCTGCCTCGTATGGGCCAATAGGAGCTGCCTCGTATGGGCCAATAGGAGCTGCCTCGTATGGGCCAATAGGAGCTGCCTCGTATGGACCAATAGGAGCTGCCTCGTATATACCAATAGGAGCTGCCTCGTATGGGCCAATAGGATCTGCCTCGTATGGGCCAATAGGAGCTGCCTCGTATGGACTAATAGGAGCTGCCTCGTATGGACCAAAAGCAGCTGCCTCGTATGGACCAAAACGAGCTGCCTCGTATGGACCAATAGGAGCTGCCTCGTATGGGCCAATAGGAGCTGCCTCGTATGTACTAATAGGAGCTGCCTCGTATGGACCAAAAGCAGCTGCCTCGTATGGACCAATAGGAGCTGCCTCGTATGGACCAATAGGAGCTGCCTCGTATGGGCCAATAGGAGCTGCCTCGTATGGACCAAAAGGAGCTGCCTCGTATGGACCAATAGGAGCTGCCTCGTATGGACCAATAGGAGCTGCCTCGTATGGACCAAAAGGAGCTGCCTCGTATGGGCCAATAGGAGCTGCCTCGTATGGACTAATAGGAGCTGACTCGTATGGACCAAAAGCAGCTGCCTCGTATGGACCAAAAGGAGCTGCCTCGTATGGACCAATAGGAGCTGCCTCGTATGGGCCAATAGGAGCTGCCTCGTATGGACTAATAGGAGCTGCCTCGTATGGACCAATAGGAGCTGCCTCGTATGGACCAATAGGAGCTGCCTCGTATGGGCCAATAGGAGCTGCCTCGTATGGACCAAAAGGAGCTGCCTCGTATGGACCAATAGGAGCTGCCCCGTATGGACTAATAGGAGCTGCCTCGTATGGACCAAAAGGAGCTGCCTCGTATGGACCAAAAGGAGCTGCCTCGTATGGGCCAAAAGGAGCTGCCTCGTATGGACCAAAAGCAGCTGCCTCGTATGGACCAATAGGAGCTGCCTCGTATGGGCCAAGAGGAGCTGCCTCGTATGGACCAATAGGAGCTGCCTCGTATGGGCCAATAGGATCTGCCTCGTATGGACCAATAGGACCTGCCTCGTATGGCCCTATAGGAGCTGCCTCGTATGGACCAATAGGAGCTGCCTCGTATGGACCAATAAGATCTGCCTCGTATGAACCAATACAGCCAATACAGCGAACAGCACGCTGGACTTGTGATCCTGTGGTCCTGGGTTCGATCCCAGGCGCCGGCGAGAAACAATGGGCAAAGTTTCTTTCACCCTATGCCCCTGTTACCTAGCAGTAAAATAGGTACCTGGGTGTTAGTCAGCTGTCACGGGTTGCTTCCTGGGGGTGGAGGCCTGGTCGAGGACCGGGCCGCGGGGACACTAAAAAGCCCCGAAATCATCTCAAGATAACCTCAAGATAACCTCAAGATGATCCAACAGGCATTCTGAAATTTCATTTATTCTTATGTTCTCATTTAACCCTAGAAGTCAAAACAGCTGACTCAAGTGACGTCATATGAAGACGATGTAAACAAACATGGAAGTCTGGCCCGGCTGCCAGGGGTATGATAACTCCCCCGGATCCTCTCGCCACGGACCGTCGTGCACCGTGGGAATTGTTGACGTATTGGCGGGGAAATACCTCAAACTTGTCGTCGGCTCTCGGTATGGTCGCCATCATTGTGCCCGCGGTGCAAGGCATGAATATTCATTTTCATATTGATAATAGTTCTGGAAGCAATACTTGTTAATATATTTATTTGGCTGAACTTGCCAAGTATATATCCTTGTGCTGGTGGTGGAGGATGGGGCCCTCACCAAGTATATATCCTTGTGCTGGTGGTGGAGGATGGGGCCCTCACCAAGTATATATCCTTGTGCTGGTGGTGGAGGATGGGGCCCTCACCAAGTATATATCCTTGTGCTGGTGGTGGAGGATGGGGCCCTCACCAAGTATATATCCTTGTGCTGGTGGTGGAGGATGGGGCCCTCACTAAGTATATATCCTTGTGTTGGTGGTGGAGGATGGGGCCCTCACTAAGTATATATCCTTGTGTTGGTGGTGGAGGATGAGGCCCTCACTAAGTATATATCCTTGTGTTGGTGGTGGAGGATGGGGGCCCTCACTAAGTATATATCCTTGTGTTGGTGGTGGAGGATGGGGGCCCTCACTAAGTATATATCCTTGTGCTGGTGGTGGAGGATGGGGCCCTCACCAAGTATATATCCTTGTGTTGGTGGTGGAGGATGGGGCCCTCACCAAGTATATATCCTTGTGCTGGTGGTGGAGGATGGGGCCCTCACCAAGTATATATATCCTTGTGTTGGTGGTGGAGGATGGGGCCCTCACCAAGTATATATCCTTGTGTTGGTGGTGGAGGATGGGGCCCTCACCAAGTATATATCCTTGTGTTGGTGGTGGAGGATGGGGGCCCTCACTAAGTATATATCCTTGTGCTGGTGGTGGAGGATGAGGCCCTCACCAAGTATATATCCTTGTGTTGGTGGTGGAGGATGAGACCCTCACTAAGTATATATCCTTGTGTTGGTGGTGGAGGATGGGGGCCCTCACTAAGTATATATCCTTGTGTTGGTGGTGGAGGATGAGGCCCTCACTAAGTATATATCCTTGTGTTGGTGGTGGAGGATGGGGGCCCTCACCAAGTATATATCCTTGTGCTGGTGGTGGAGGATGGGGCCCTCACCAAGTATATATCCTTGTGTTGGTGGTGGAGGATGGGGGCCCTCACTAAGTATATATCCTTGTGCTGGTGGTGGAGGATGAGGCCCTCACCAAGTATATATCCTTGTGTTGGTGGTGGAGGATGAGACCCTCACTAAGTATATATCCTTGTGTTGGTGGTGGAGGATGGGGGCCCTCACTAAGTATATATCCTTGTGTTGGTGGTGGAGGATGGGGCCCTCACTAAGTATATATCCTTGTGCTGGTGGTGGAGGATGGGGCCCTCACTAAGTATATATCCTTGTGTTGGTGGTGGAGGATGAGACCCTCACTAAATATATATCCTTGTGTTGGTGGTGGAGGATGGGGGCCCTCACTAAGTATATATCCTTGTGTTGGTGGTGGAGGATGGGGCCCTCACTAAGTATATATCC
>NC_091198.1:24142710-24145210 GCF_040958095.1 Procambarus clarkii
AAAATGATCCGCTATTGCCTGTAACTGTGCCTTGGTGCACTCTTCCAGCACCTGTTCGTCTCTAGAGTCAATAAACCTCGTCACTTTATCATCCTCCATCTTGTGCTATGAGTGATAACCTGCACCTGATCTCTAACACCACTGCCAAGTACCACCACTGCAACCTTTACTTCGATCGTATCCTGGCGAGGTCACCAATGTTGGGGTTTCAACTTCTCTATCCTTACTCTGGGGTGAGCAATAGTTATGCTCAAGGTCACTCACCGTAGCCTGCGGGTCTTCACTCGATCCTCACGGCGCCACTGCATGCCAGGAGAATCTCCCAGTCAATCTCAACGGCCTCTGATTAAGAAAGAGTGGGAACACGACTCGTTCACTTGACTGTCATGTGCCCTCCCCAACAATCGGGCTCTACGGTTAACCACAAGGTCGCCAACTGGTGTTTAAGGTGGCCAGTAACACCTCAGTGGACTGGTGGAATTAGTGGTAGCCTTGGCAAGGTCACACTCAAAAGATCAGGAATCAGGCAGGTACTTACTGTTATCACTCTATGCTTTCGGTATAATATAGCCACAAGATCAATGGAGGAGATGATAAAAACACAAAGGTAGTTTTGTATTTTACTTAAAATGTATGAAAGATGTCACAAGGCCAAACAATAATAAATAAATCAACTGATCCTGGCAGCGGCCGGTAGTTCCCACGAATAGTATGCGCTCACTAAGTGGCAACACCTCCCCTCCTCATCAAGTGTCAAGAACAGCTGATCGCCTGGCCCCCGCGCGAAAGCTTATTGCTTGTTTTCAGATTCACGCGCGCTGTTTCTTTAAGTTCTCCAATATTACCAGAAACTCGCACTCTCGATATTGGCACAATAGCATGTATCACTTGGTTACACTGTACTCAGGCTCAAACAGTCGTTTCTACAATCAATGCTACAATGACTCACTGCAATGGTTTTCCTTGCCCTTCATTCAATGACATATTATAAAGTATTAACACTGGAGTTTTCAGTACTTTCTCTCGAGGGCGAAAACGCAATAATTCACTGTACTCACAAATGATTAATCACTGCACGAACACAGACATAATAATGCATATAGATCAGACATCAGTAAATGGTAAAATAAATAGTTTGGGCACATAGCCTAACTTCCAAATACTGGCATAATATTATATATAATTTATCACTATATGTTCACATCAAAATCTCTAGAAAGATATACACAACACAGTAAATTTATCACTTGTTTCTGGTGCCTGTACACACCAATAATCAACATAAGTATGATAAGTACTCTTGATAGTACTACACGGCCAACTGGTGCCTCACTGTGACATTGGTGAGACTTGCTCACGACATATAAAATCCTCAGGCTAGATAATATAGCCGAATAATATAGCTAACTAAAGGGGAATGGGGAGGAACTAGAAACACCTACTTCAACCTATCCTCCGATGAGAGTCGAGATGTAGCTCCTGGTCCTCGTGTCGGGAACGCCCCCACACGACACGTCGTCGTGTCCTACCAGAGCCTCTCGTCGTCCCACCGTTTAGCGCGTCGTCTCCGTGCCCTCTTCACTGCAGGTCCGTCCTCCTTCTTGACTTCTTGAAGGGTTGGAGTCGGCCTCCTGGCCGTCGTCTTCTCCCATCAACGGCTGCCGCCTACGTCTCAGCAACAGTCGTCCGGATTCCCCAAATAGTCCTCTCCTTCCTCAGCTACTCAGTGGCTCTGTCAGCCACTACGCTGTCACGAACTGGTGAACTGCCACAGACGTCACATACGTCACTGCACGGCTTCACTGCTTCTTCTTGCACAGTACCTGACTGGAGCACTTGTTGCTCAAATAACCGTCGATTCCCTCTCTGGTTCAACACATGAACTAGGGAAGACCTCTCAGAGTACTGGCAGACTTCAGGTGACGCATAAATCCACGGGAGCGGGAAACAACTGTCAAACTGACAGGACCAATCGTCGCACGTCCGACCTCTTTGACGTGTCGTTTCTGACTGCTGGCGCCAGCTCGGCGTGCTGGCCGGACCCCCTTCCTTCGTGACGTCACTTTCGCCACGGGAGGTTTTCATTGGCTCCCGGTGCCACATTGCTGTCAGTGACCAATCCGGTGCCACTGACGTCACATGGTTTTGGCGGGAAATCAGGGAGGCAAGCGCCATCTTGGCTCCCTAAAGGGCCTATACCACAGGCCAAAATATTACTATTTCACAAATTTCTCGGCTCTCCGAGAACACTTCACTCTCTCCCATATATCAAATTGTAGCCTGCAACGTAGAGAACGCTTGGGAAAAGTAGACATGACTCTTACTGCAGGCGTGGGAGAAATATCAGGAGGGGAACACCGTCACAATATATATATATATATATATAATATATATATATATATATATATATATATATATATATATATATATATATTATATATATATATATATATATATATATATGTCATACCTAGTAGCCAGAACGCACTTCTCAGCCTAC
>NC_091198.1:24147710-24216577 GCF_040958095.1 Procambarus clarkii
TTTTTTTCTTATGAAATGATAAAGCTACCCATTTCATTATGTATGAGGTCATTTTTTTTTATTGGAGTTAAAATTAACGTAGATATATGACCGAACCTAACCAACCCTACCTAACCTAACCTAACCTATCTTTATAGGTTAGGTTTGGTTAGGTAGCCGAAAAAGTTAGGTTAGGTTAGGTTAGGTAGGTTATGTAGTCGAAAAACAATTAATTCATGAAAACTTGGCTTATTAGGCAAATCGGGCCTTGCATAGTAGGCTGAGAAGTGCGTTCTGGCTATTAGGTACGACATATATATATATATAATATATATATATATATATGTCGTACCTAGTAGCCAGAACTCACTTCTCAGCCTACTATGCGAGGCCCGATTTGCCTAATAAGCCAAGTTTTACTGAATTAATATATTTTCTCTAACTTTTTTCTTATGAAATGATAAAGCTACCCATTTCATTATGTATGAGGTCAATTTTTTTCATTGGAGTTAAAATTAACGTAGATATATGACCGAACCTAACCAACCCTACCTAACCTAACCTAACCTATCTTTATAGGTTAGGTTAGGTTAGGTAGCCGAAAACGTTAGGTTAGGTTAGGTAGGTTAGGTTGTCGAAAAAACATTAATTCATGAAAACTAGGCTTATTAGGCAAATCGGGCCATGCATAGTAGGCTGAGAAGTGAGTTCTGGCTACTAGGTACGACATATATATATATATATATATATATATCTATATATATATATATATATATATATATATATATATTACGGTGTGTGGCCCTGTGACCAGCTTCCTATGGGGAAACCCATCCCTTTCATCCTCCCGTCCGGCGAGGTGATCGACAGATCTACGACAACTGTGGCTTTTGAGCGTGATGACCTGGTGCACCCTGTTCCCTGGTGCCCAATCTACCATCTGGGTTCCCGGGCGCAGTGTTTTGTCTTGAAAGTGCCGAATTCGATGCCTCGGCCTACCGCACCTCCTGGATGTCCGCTTCCTGAATGTGATCAACTTATTTGGGAGGCTTATTGCTTACGGTTTCCAGTTCGGGAGTACCCGGAGAAGTATGTGTGTTTGGTTTCTGTCTGTGTTGTGCGTGATGTTTCCCCGGTGCCTGTGTTCACAGGTGGGTGTCCTTGTCTGTGGGTGTGGGTGTTGTTCTTGCCCCTGCGTGGCCTGTTTTGTTGTATGTTTTGTGCTTTGCATTTGGTGTGTATGTTTGTGTTGTGGTTTGTGCGGTTGTGGGTGTTTGGTGTTATTTCTTTCGTGTCGTTGCGCTCGCCCTGTGTATTGTGTTGCGGTGGTGGGCGGTGTGGTTGTGTATGTCGCTTGTGTGCGTGTGTTTATTTTCTTGTCCTTGTTAAATTGCTTTATTATGTTTGCGGCATTTCTGTGTTTATGTTATCTCTGTTTGTATTTCCCTGTTTATGTATTTAACTGTTTTTCTTTATTTATTTTTTGTTGTTTCCTGTAGCTTTGTACTTTTGCCTCTGTGTCGGTGGTTTAGGAGGCCTGTTGTTGTTATGTGCTACTCTGCACCTGTGTTTGGGTTGTTGGGCTGGGCGTGTTTTGTTTGTTTTTCTTTCTGTTGTTTTGTTTTGTTTTTTTTTTTTTTTGTACTTACGTTTTTTTGTGGATGTGACTATGTTTTATGTTATTTATATCTTGTGTTATTTATTTGTAAAGTTCTGTTTTTTTGTGTGTGTGTGTGGGTGTGTAAACTCCCGTGCCCGTTTCGGGGTTTTCTCATTTTGTGTCTTGTATCATGTGTTTTCTTTCTTGGTTTTTGTTGGGTATGTTTAGTTTGCATCAGTGTTTCCGTACTTTGTTATATTTGTCCTGTTTAGTATGTATGATTTGTTGTTTTATATTGACTGTTTTGTATATTATGTATTTTCTTTTATAAAAATAAAAAATAAAAAATTCCAGACGTATACACAGTACTACCAGTGTCCCCCCTTCACCATTGCCCCACCTCGCACCTGGCGACGCCCCGGGAGCTCCCACCCTCCGAAACAAACAGTTGAAGAGCCAGTTAATAGTTCAAGAAGTCACCAGTGCCCTCTGCCCGACTATCATTGTGTATATATAGGGCTGCCTAGCCCACTACGAGTTAAATTACTCCTGAGTGCTCTTGCTGAGTAGACCGGTTAACATACCCCAGTGTAGTAACAGACCTATTCAGTTTGACTAACAATATTCCATATTTTCTAGTATTAACGTAACGTAAATTTAATTGTCTGTTTATCTTGTTTAATTTGCAATCTGTATAAAGCCTAGTTAAAATAACATTTTTATTTAGTAATTTGTTTTAAGTAAGATCCCTATTAAAGTTATGTATTTTTAAATTTTTGTTCTGTATGTTTTCTCCTAGTTAACCTCACAGTAAAGACAACTTGCAGTTTAACTTTTTTTTTAATTCTTTTGTGACTGGCACTCCATCTGCCTAGAGAAGACTGCATTAACATCTATTTTTACCGTCACAATATATGTGTATATATATACATATATATGTCGTACCTAGTAGCCAGAATGCACTTCTCAGCCTACTATGCAAGGCCCGATTTGCCTAATAAGCCAAGTTTTCCTGAATTATTATATTTTCTCAAAATTTTTTCTTATGAAAGTATAAAGACGAATATCTGGCGAAAATAAACCTCATACTCTCTGACCAAACTAAATTCCAAAGGGTAACGAAGGACACTACAGCCGAACTGAAAGCAAAGGTCAACAAATTGATCGAAACTGTGAACGCCAAGAAATCTGGACTCCACCTGCCAAAGATTATTGAGGAATATAAACCTGGATATGCGTATGTAAATGTCAAGACACACAAGCCTGGAAACCCACTTCGGCCAATCATCAGCCAGATACCCACACCCACGTACAGACTGGCGAAACGACTCAACGGCTTGCTGACTCCTTATGTCCCTTGCGCCTTCAGCCTGAAGTCTCCAAAGGAATTTGTTGACTTGCTGCGGGGAACACGGGCCACAGGGACAAGAGCCTCGTTGGACGTAGAATCTCTGTTTACCAACGTACCTGTGGATGAAACAATCGGGATGATAGCCGACAGAGTGTACCGTGATCCGGCCTGTACTCCTCTTGACATACCAGAAAACAGTCTAAGGAAACTACTCCAAGCTTGTACTAAAGATGCACCCTTCTTGAGCCCGGATGGACACATGTATAAGCAAGTAGATGGGTCGCCATGGGTTCTCCCCTAGGTGTCCTATTTGCAAACTTCTACATGGGTACCATCGAGCAAAAAAGTCTTAGTCGACATAAACTTGAAACCAGCCATATACTGCAGGTATGTTGACATTTTTACACAGGTACCTGATGTCAGACATCTGCAGGAGCTGAAGGAGGCATTTGAGCAGAATTCTGTGTTGCGTTTCACTTACGAGATGGAGAAGGATGGGAAGCTGTCCTTTCTAGATGTAACAGTCATGGAAAGGAGCGGAGTTTTCCACACTGCATTCAACACTAAGGAAACAAACATAGGAATGTGCCTGAATGCCAACATTGACTGCCCGGACAGGTACAAGAGGAGTGTTGTTAACGCTTATGTCGACCGTGCCCTCAGCCACAGCTCAGAATGGAAGCAAGTCGACGAAGAACTCTGTAGGGTAAGGCAGGTCCTAGTCAACAACGGTTTCTCCTATGGTTTTGTGGAAGACATCATAAGAAGGAAAGTGAAACGCCATGCAACCTCTGAAGAGACAACTAACACAACACCTATACCCCTATGAGACTATTTTACAGGAACTTCTTTTCACAGCCCATAAAACGGAGGAAAGGGTCCTGAAAGATATTGTCAGTAGAAACGTTATCCCTACAGACAAAAATCAGAAGATACAACTGACGATTTACTATAAAACCAGAAAAACGGCCAGCCTACTCATGAGAAACTCTCCAGACATAAAGCAGAACGCTTTAAAAGAGACCAACGTCGTCTATGCCTTCAAATGCCCTCTTGGGGACTGTAAGCCTCAAAAAACCCAGTATATAGGCAAGACAACAACATCTCTTTCCAGCCGTTTAACGATGCATAAGCAACAGGGCTCCATTAAGGAACATATAATCTCTTCCCACAAACAAACCATCACCAGAGAAATCTTAGCAAACAACACAGAAATCATCGATAGATACAGCGATAGCAGGCGGCTAGACGTCTGCGAGGCACTACACATCAAGAAGTCAACACCAGCAATCAACAGCCAATTAATGCACAACTATATTCTACCCACTTCAAGACTCCGTTCCAATATAGAAGCATCAAGAAATATGGACCAATAGGCTTTCTACAATTACTTCCATTCAATACCCATTGTTTCGTGTTCTGTCTTGTGTTTGAATTTAACACCCATTTAATACCCAATGTTGAAAGTTTGTTTTCACCTCATCCACCTCACCCAAATGTAGATATAAACTCGAAGATGTGCAAGCTCTATTCAGTTTCAGTTGTGTGTTTGTAAACTAAAGTCTTTGAAAATGTAATAAGTTTTACGAAACGCGCTCAAGTGTCGCGTCAGACTAAAAATAAAAATGAATTTTGGAGAATTGATCTTTGAATTACCATCAACAGTGAAAAGAAACGTAAGAAAGATAGAGAAAATTCGTGTTAGAATTATTAATCTTACTTTTTCGGTCATATTTAATATATATATATATATATATATATATATATATATATATATATATATATATATATATATGCGAACAAGCCTGAATGGTCCCCAGGACCAAATGGTCCTAATGTGAGTTTTCATTCATATATATATATATATATATATATATATATATATATATATATATATATATATATATATATATATATATATATGTATATATATATATATGTATATATATATGTATATATATATATATATATATCTATATATATATATATATATATATATATATATATATATATATATATATTTTATATAATATAACTCTATATATAATATATAATATAATATATAATATAATAACTATATATATAACTTTAAAAAAAAATTATATATATATATATATATATATATATATATATATATATTATATATTATATATATATATATATTAATTATATATATATATATATATATATTAAATATGACCGAAAAAGTAAGATTAATAATTCTAACACGAATTTTCTCAATCTTTCGTACATTTCTTTTCACTGTTGGAGGTAAATCAAAAATCAATTCTCCAAAATTCATTTTTATTTCTAGTCTGACGCGACACGAGCGCGTTTCGTAAAACTTATTACATTTTCAAAGACTTTAGTTCACAAATACACAACTGAATAGAACTTACGCATCTCCGATTTTATATCTACATTTGAGTGAGGTGGAAGGGGTGATGTGGCATTAACACAAGACAGAACAAGATGTGGTATTAATTTCATCAACACAAGACAGAACAAGAGTATTAATAAGGTATTAATTTCATCAACACAAGACAGAACACGAAACAATGGATATTGAATAGAAGTGTTTGTAGAAAGCCTATTGGTCCATATTTCTTGATGCTTCTATATTGGAGCGGAGTCTTGAGGTGGGTAGAATATAGTTGTGCAATAATTGGCTGTTGATTGCTGGTGTTGACTTCTTGATGTGTAGTGCCTTGCAAACGTCAAGCCGCCTGCTATCGCTGTATCTATCGATGATTTCTGTGTTGTTTACTAGGATTTCTCTGGCGATGGTTTGGTTGTGGGAAGAGATTATATGTTCCTTAATGGAGCCCTGTTGCTTATGCATCGTTAAACGCCTAGAAAGAGATGTTGTTGTCTTGCTTATATACTGGGTTTTTTGGAGCTTACAGTCCCCAAGAGGGCATTTGAAGGCATAGACGACGTTAGTCTCATTTAAAGCGTTCTGTTTTGTGTCTGGAGAGTTTCTCATGAGTAGGCTGGCCGTTTTTCTGGTTTTATAGTAAATCGTCAGTTGTATCCTCTGATTTTTGTCTGTAGGGATAACGTTTCTATTAACAATATCTTTCAGGACCCTTTCTCCGTTTTATGAGCTGTGGAAAAGAAGTTCCTGTAAAATAGTCTAATAGGGGGTATAGGTGTTGTGTTAGTTGTCTCTTCAGAGGTTGCATGGCTTTTCACTTTCCTTCTTATGATGTCTTCGACGAAACCATTGGAGAAGCCGTTATTGACTAGGACCTGCCTTACCCTACAGAGTTCTTCGTCGACTTGCTTCCATTCTGAGCTGTGGCTGAGAGCACGGTCGACATATGTGTTAACAACACTCCTCTTGTACCTGTCTGGGCAGTCGCTGTTGGCATTTAGGCACATTCCTATGTTTGTTTCCTTAGTGTAGACTGCAGTGTGGAAACCTCCGCCCTTTTCCATGACTGTTGCATCTAGAAAGGGCAGCTTCCCATCTTTTTCCATCTCGTAACTGAAACGCAGCACGGAACTCTGCTCAAATGCCTCCTTCAGCTCCTGCAGATGTCTGACATCAGGTACCTGTGTAAAAATGTCGTCAACATACCTGCAGTATATGGCCGGTTTCAAGTTCATGTCGACTAAGACTTTTTGCTCGATGGTACCCATGTAGAAGTTTGCAAACAGGACACCTAGGGGAGAACCCATGGCGACCCCATCTACTTGCTTATACATGTGCCCATCCGGGCTCAAGAAGGGTGCCTCTTTAGTACAAGCTTGGAGTAGTTTCCTCAGAATATTTTCTGGTATGTCAAGAGGAGTACAGGCTGGATCACGATACACTCTGTCGGCTATCATTCCGATTGTCTCGTCCACAGGTACGTTGGTAAACAGCGATTCTACGTCCAACGAGGCTCTTATCCCTGTGGCCCGTGTGCCCCGCAGTAAGTCAACAAATTCCTTTGGAGACTTCAGGCTGAAGGCGCAAGGAACATAAGGAGTCAGCATGCCGTTGAGTCGCTTCGCCAGTCTGTACGTTGGTGTGGGTATCTGGCTAATGATTGGCCGAAGTGGGTTTCCAGGCTTGTGCGTCTTGACATTTCCATACGCATATCCAGGTTTATATTCCCCAATGATCTTTGGCAGGTGGAGTCCGGATTTCTTGGCGTTCACAGTTTCGATCAGTTTGTTGACCTTTGCTTTTAATTCGGCTGTAGTGTCCTTCGTTACCCTTTGGAACTTAGTTTGGTCAGAGAGTATGATGTTCATTTTCGCCAGATATTCGTCTTTTTTAAGAATGACATATATTGGCGACTTGTCACCTCTCGTGACAACTATCTCCTTGTTCTCACGAAGGCTTTTAGCTGCCGCTTTAAGCTCGGGGGACAGTATGGTGCTTCTGTAATTGCCTCGATTCTTTCCTCCTTCTGCAATAAGTTCTGCTTGTAAGGTATCTTTGGTAGTGACCTTCTTTTGTGTCTCGAGGTCGAAAATGTCGCCCAACAGAATTTCCAACTCTACTTTCCGGGCCATCTCACTCGGTCTGGACATAACATGACAGTTTATGCCCAGATTTAGGAGAGTGACTTGGTCCTCAGTGAGGTTAATTCCTGCAAGGTTCAGGAAGCCATCTCTTGGTCGTGATCGTGGACCGAAAAACAGCCATCTCCTCTTGACATACCAGAAAATATTCTGAGGAAACTACTCCAAGCTTGTACTAAAGAGGCACCCTTCTTGAGCCCGGATGGGCACATGTATAAGCAAGTAGATGGGGTCGCCATGGGTTCTCCCCTAGGTGTCCTGTTTGCAAACTTCTACATGGGTACCATCGAGCAAAAAGTCTTAGTCGACATGAACTTGAAACCGGCCATATACTGCAGGTATGTTGACGACATTTTTACACAGGTACCTGATGTCAGACATCTGCAGGAGCTGAAGGAGGCATTTGAGCAGAGTTCCGTGCTGCGTTTCACTTACGAGATGGAAAAGGATGGGAAGCTGCCCTTTCTAGATGTAAGAGTCATGGAAAAGGGCGGAGGTTTCCACACTGCAGTCTACACTAAGGAAACAAACATAGGAATGTGCCTAAATGCCAACAGCGACTGCCCAGACAGGTACAAGAGGAGTGTTGTTAACGCATATGTCGACCGTGCTCTCAGCCACAGCTCAGAATAGAAGCAAGTCGACGAAGAACTCTGTAGGGTAAGGCAGGTCCTAGTCAATAACGGCTTCTCCAATGGTTTCGTCGAAGACATCATAAGAAGGAAAGTGAAAAGCCATGCAACCTCTGAAGAGACAACTAACACAACACCTATACCCCCTATTAGACTATTTTACAGGAACTTCCTTTCCACAGCTCATAAAACGGAGGAAAGGGTCCTGAAAGATATTGTTAATAGAAACGTTATCCCTACAGACAAAAATCAGAGGATACAACTGACGATTTACTATAAAACCAGAAAAACGGCCAGCCTACTCATGAGAAACTCTCCAGACACAAAACAGAACGCTTTAAAAGAGACTAACGTCGTCTATGCCTTCAAATGCCCTCTTGGGGAAAGTAAGCTCCTAAAAACCCAGTATATAGGCAAGACAACAACATCTCTTTCTAGGCGTTTAACGATGCATAAGCAACAGGGCTCCATTAAGGAACATATAATCTCTTCCCACAACCAAACCATCGCCAGAGAAATCCTAGTAAACAACACAGAAATCATCGATAGATACAGCGATAGCAGGCGGCTTGACGTTTGCGAGGCACTACACATCAAGAAGTCAACACCAGCAATCAACAGCCAATTATTGCACAACTATATTCTACCCACCTCAAGACTCCGCTCCAATATAGAAGCATCAAGAAATATGGACCAATAGGCTTTCTACAAACACTTCTATTCAATATCCATTGTTTCATGTTCTGTCTTGTGTTGATGAAATTAATACCCTATTAATACTCTTGTTCTGTCTTGTGTTGATGAAATTAATACCCTATTAATACCACATCTTGTTCTGTCTTGTGTTAATGCCACATCACCCCTTCCACCTCACTCAAATGTAGATATAAAATCGGAGATGCGTAAGTTCTATTCAGTTGTGTATTTGTGAACTAAAGTCTTTGAAAATGTAATAAGTTTTACGAAACGCGCTCGTGTCGCGTCAGACTAGAAATAAAAATGAATTTTGGGGAATTGATTTTTGATTTACCTCCAACAGTGAAAAGAAATGTACGAAAGATTGAGAAAATTCGTGTTAGAATTATTAATCTTACTTTTTCGGTCATATTTAATAATATATGTCTACAGGAAAGACTGCTACCAAAATTACTAATTATATATATATATATATATATATTGGTGTATACTGGCAGCAGGTTTTCTTTCAACATGTTTCATTGAATATGACCGCATATTCTGTATTTATTATTTTCTGGTTTAGGCTTCTATCCCTCTAACTATTTTCTTAGCATCAGGGCTTAATTGGAATAGGAGTTCTCCAAACTCATTTTCGTACTTTTAAGGTGAAGAAAAGAAGTGATTTACTATAGAGTGTATTACACTTATTTGTATAATTTGCACGACGTTTCGAACCTCCATGGTTCATTCTCAAGTGAACAGATCTTACAATACTAGTTGATTTTATACCCGCATTAGGTCAGGTGATAATACAATGAAGGTGAAAACATGGGGGATACATAAGGGATAAACATTGGGCTGCAGAAGGCTTATTGGCCCATACGAGGCATCTCCTATCTAAACACAAAGATTAATCCAGTGTAATTGGCCTGTTATGTTGGACATTGTCTTCTGTGTTGGCATCGATATGTTCTTGTCTTGTCCTTACTCTCATGGTGGGTAGAGTAAATAGTTCCGTGATTTGGGTGTTCATGGTAGGTCGCTCTATTCTTATGTGAATTGCCTAATTCGTTTCGAATGGCGGTTCGAAACGTCGTGCAAATTATACAAATAAGTGTAATACACTCTATAGTAAATCACTTCTTTTCTTCACCTTAAAAGTACGAAAATGAGTTTTGGAGAACTCCTATTCCAATTAAGCCCTGATGCTAAGAAAATAGTTAGAGGGATAGAAGCCCTAAACCAGAATATCTATATATATATTATATAGTATATATAATATATATATATATATATATATAATATATATATATAATAAAACCAAAATACGTAACCTACCCTACGCCTAACTGCACACCAAATATTAACATATAATAATAATATTCTCATACAATTAAAAAATTATTACACATTGTGGAAATAAAAAAAACGAATGCGCTTTGTAAACAGGCATACCGCGAGCATGTATGAATGTACATTAAACAATGAATACAAATTTGAGAGAAATAGTGTTGGTGGCGTGGAACGACAACAATACGCTGTCACAGGAGACAATGCTGCATATGACCGCATGCCCAAATTATTCTGGCCATCAGCGTCCTTGTGGCCTGGTTGGCTCCACTCACTGCTTTATTACTGAAAATGTTTGCAGTTGTGGCGTGGCGGGATGGTTTATGCAGCGTCACACACTGACAAGGCTCCGTCTCCATTGCTGCCCTCACATCGAAACTAATATTTGTTAACTTCACTGAATTATATTTTTATAAATTCACTAATATAATTAGCCTACACCCGCTGTCGTCCATCAATTTTGCTGTGCTCAACGTGTAGCATTGTCCTTCACCTACTGCAGTTGTCCTCCACCTACTGTTGTTGTCCTTCACCTACTGCAGTTGTCCTCCACCTACTGCTGTTTGTCCACCACCTACTGCTGTTGTCCTCCACCTACTGCTGTTGTCCACCACCTACTGCTGTTGTCCACCACCTACTGCTGTTGTCCTCCACCTACTGCTGTTGTCCACCACCTACTGCAGTTGTCCCACCACCTACTGCTGTTGTCCACCCCTACTGCTGTTGTCCTCCACCTACTGCTGTTGTCCTCCACCTACTGCTGTTGTCCTTCACCTACTGCAGTTGTCCACCACCTACTGCTGTTGTCCACCACCTACTGTTGTTGTCCACCACCTACTGCTGTTGTCCTCCACCTACTGCTGTTGTCCAACCACCTACTACTGTTTGTCCACCACCTACTGCTGTTGTCCCACCACCTACTGTTGTTGTCCACCACCTACTGCTGTTGTCCTCCACCTACTGCTGTTGTCCACCACCTACTGCAGTTGTCCACCACCTACTGCTGTTGTCCTCCACCTACTGTTGTTGTACACCACCTACTGCTGTTGTCCTCCACCTACTGTTGTTGTCTTTCACCTACTATTGTTGTCCTCCACCTACTACAGTTGTCCTCCACCTACTGTTTGTTGTCCACCACCTACTGCTGTTGTCCACCACCTACTGCCTGTTGTCCACCACCTACTGCTGTTGTCCACCACCTACTGCTGTTGTCCACCACCTACTGCTGTTGTCCTCCCCTACTGCTGTTTGCCTTCACCTACTGCAGTTGTCCACCACCTACTGCTGTTGTCCACCACCTACTGTTGTTGTCCACCACCTACTGCTGTTGTCCTCCTTCTACTGCTGTTGTCCACCACCTTACTACTGTTGTCCACCACCTACTGCTGTTGTCCACCACCTACTGTTGTTGTCCACCACCTTCTGCTGTTGTCCTCCACCTACTGCTGTTTGTCCACCACCTACTGCAGTTGTCCACCACCTACTGCTGTTGTCCTCCACCTACTGTCGTTGTACACCACCTACTGCTGTTGTCCTCCACCTACGGCTGTTGTCCTCCACCTACTGTTGTTGTCTTTCACCTACTATTGTTGTCCTCCACCTACTACAGTTGTTCTCCACCTACTGTTGTTGTCCACCACCTACTGCTGTTGTCCACCACCTACTGCTGTTGTCCACCACCTACTGCTGTTGTCCACCTCCTACTGCTGTTGTCCACCACCTACTGCTGTTGTCCACCACCTACTGCTGTTGTCCTCCACCTACAGCTGTTGTCCACCACCTACTGTTGTTGTCCACCACCTACTGCTGTTGTCCACCACCTACTGCTGTTGTCCACCACCTACTGTTGTTGTCCACCACCTACTGTTGTTGTCCTCCACCATACTGCTGTTGTCCACCACCTACTGCTGTTGTCCTCCACCTACTGCTGTTGTCCACCACCTACTGTTGTTGTCCACCACCTACTGTTGTTGTCCACCACCTACTGCTGTTGTCCTCCAACTACTGTTGTTGTCCTTCACCTAGTATTGTTGTCCTCCACCTACTGCAGTTGTCCTCCACCTACTGCTGTGTCCTCAACCTACTGTTGTTGTCATCCACCTACTGCTGTTGTCCTCCACCTACTGCTGTTGTCCTTCACCTACTGCAGTTGTCCTCCACCTACTGCTGTTGTCCACCACCTACTGCAGTTGTCCTCCACCTACTGCTGTTGTCCTCCACCTACTGCAGTTGTCCTCCACCTACTGCTGTTGTCCACCACCTACTGCTGTTGTCCACCACCTACCTGCTTTTGTCCACCACCTACTGCTGTTGTCCACCACCTACTGCTGTTGTCCTCCACCTACTGCAGTTGTCCTCCACCTACTGCTGTTGTCCACCACCTACTGCTGTTGTCCTCCACCTACTGCTGTTATCCTTCACCTACTTGCTGTCGTCCTCCACCTACTGCAGTTGTCCTCCACCTACTGCTGTTGTCCTCCACCTACTGCTGTTGTCCACCACTACTGTTGTTGTCCACCACCTACTGTTGTTGTCCTTCACCTACTATTGTTGTCCTCCACCTACTGTTGTTGTCCTCCACCTACTATTGTTGTCCTCCACCTACTGTTGTTGTCCTCCACCTACTATTGTTGTCCTCCACTACTGTTGTTGTCCTCCACCTACTATTGTTGTCCTCCACCTACTGTTGTTGTCCTCCACCTACTATTGTTGTCCTCCACCTACTGTTTGTTGTCCTCCACCTACTATTGTTGTCCACCACCTACTGCTGTTGTCCACCACCTACTGTTGTTGTCCACCACCTACTGCTGTTGTCCACCACCTACTGTTGTTTGTCCTCCACCTTACTGCTGTTGTCCACCACCTACTACTGTTGTCCACCACCTACTGCTGTTGTCCACCACCTACTGTTGTTGTCCACCACCTACTGCTGTTGTCCTCCACCTACTGCTGTTGTCCCACCACCTACTGCAGTTGTCCACCACCTACTGCTGTTGTCCAACCACCTACTGCAGTTGTCCACCACCTACTGCTGTTGTCCTCCACCTACTGTTGTTGTACACCACCTACTGCTGTTGTCATCCACCTACTGTTGTTGTCTTTCACCTACTATTGTTGTCCTCCACCTACTACAGTTGTCCTCCACCTACTGTTGTTGTCCACCACCTACTGCTGTTGTCACCACCTACTGCTGTTGTCCACCACCTACTGCTGTTGTCCACCACCTACTGCTGTTGTCCACCACCTACTGCTGTTGTCCTCCACCTACTGCTGTTGTCCTTCACCTACTGCAGTTGTCCACCACCTACTGCTGTTGTCCACCACCTACTGTTGTTGTCCACCACCTACTGCTGTTGTCCTCCTTCTACTGCTGTTGTCCACCACCTACTACTGTTGTCCACCACCTACTGCTGTTGTCCACCACCTACTGTTGTTGTCCACCACCTTCTGCTGTTGTCCTCCACCTACTGCTGTTGTCCACCACCTACTGCAGTTGTCCCACCACCTACTGCTGTTGTCCTCCACCTACTGTTGTTGTCTTTCACCTACTATTTGTTGTCCTCCACCCTACTACAGTTGTCCTCCACCTACTGTTGTTGTCCACCACCTACTGCTGTTGTCCACCACCTACTGCTGTTGTCCACCACCTACTGCTGTTGTCCACCTCCTACTGCTGTTGTCCACCACCTACTGCTGTTGTCCAACACCTACTGCTGTTGTCCTCCACCTACAGCTGTTGTCCACCACCTACTGTTGTTGTCCACCACCTACTGCTGTTGTCCACCACCTACTGCTGTTGTCCACCACCTACTGTTGTTGTCCACCACCTACTGTTGTTGTCCTCCACCTACTGCTGTTGTCCACCACCTACTGCTGTTGTCCTCCACCTACTGCTGTTGTCCACCACCTACTGTTGTTTGTCCACCACCTACTGTTGTTTGTCCACCACCTACTGCTGTTGTCCTCCAACTACTGTTGTTGTCCTTCACCTACTAATTGTTGTCCTCCACCTACTGCAGTTGTCCTCCACCTACTGCTGTTTGTCTCAACCTACTGTTGTTGTCCTCCACCTACTGCTTTGTCCTCCACCTACTGCTGTTGTCCTTCACCTACTGCAGTTGTCCTCCACCTACTGCTGTTGTCCACCACCTACTGCAGTTGTCCTCCACCTACTGCTGTTGTCCTCCACCTACTGCTGTTGTCCTCCACCTACTGCTGTTGTCCACCACCTACTGCTGTTGTCCACCACCTACTGCTTTTGTCCACCACCTACTGCTGTTGTCCACCACCTACTGCTGTTGTCCTCCACCTACTGCAGTTGTCCTCCACCAACTGCTGTTGTCCACCACCTACTGCTGTTGTCCTCCACCTACTGCTGTTATCCTTCACCTACTGCTGTCGTCCTCCACCTACTGCAGTTGTCCTCCACCTACTGCTGTTGTCCTTCACCTACTATTGTTGTCCTCCACCTACTGTTGTTGTCCTCCACCTACTATTGTTGTCCTCCACCTACTGTTGTTGTCCTCCACCTACGTATTGTTGTCCTCCACCTACTGTTGTTGTCCTCCACCTACTATTGTTGTCCTCCACCTACTGTTGTTGTCCTCCACCTACTATTGTTGTCCTCCCCTACTGTTGTTGTCCTCCACCTACTATTGTTGTCCACCACCTACTGCTGTTGTCCACCACCTACTGTTGTTGTCCACCACCTACTGCTGTTGTCCCCACCTACTGTTGTTGTCCACCACCTACTGCTGTTGTCCACCACCCTACTGTTGTTGTCCACCACCTACTGCTGTTGTCCCACCACCTACTGTTGTTGTCCACCACCTACTGATGTTGTCCTCCACCTACTGTTGTTGTCCTCCACCTACTATTGTTGTCCTCCACTTACTGTTGTTGTCCTCCACCTACTATTGTTGTCCTCCACCTACTGTTGTTGTCCTCCACCTACTATTGTTGTCCTCCACCTACTGTTGTTGTCCTCCACCTACTATTGTTGTCCACCACCTACTGCTGTTGTCCACCACCTACTGTTGTTGTCCACCACCTACTGCTGTTGTCCACCACCTACTGTTGTTGTCCACCACCTACTGCTGTTGTCCACCACCTACTGTTGTTGTCCACCACCTACTGATGTTGTCCACAACCTACTGTTGTTGTCCACCACCTACTGCTGTTGTCCACCCACCTACTGCTGTTGTCCTCCACCTACTGCAGTTGTCCTCCACCTACTGTTGTTGTCCTCCACCTACTCCAGTTGTCCACCACCTACTGCTGTTGTCCTCCACCTACTGTTGTTGTCCTCCACCTACTGCTGTTGTCCACCACCCCTACTGTTGTTGTCCACCACCTACTGATGTTGTCCACCACCTACTGTTGTTGTCCACCACCTACTGCTGTTGTCCACCACCTACTGCTGTTGTCCTCCACCTACTGCAGTTGTCCTCCACCTACTGTTGTTGTTGTCCTCCACCTACTCCAGTTGTCCACCACCTACTGCTGTTGTCCTCCACCTACTGTTTGTTGTCCTCCACCTACTCCAGTTGTCCACCACCTACTGCTGTTGTCCACCACCTACTGCTGTTGTCCACCACCTGTTGGAAATTTCCAACACTGAATACAACACTGTTGTATTCTCATTAATTATTACTAATTCTACTAATCATTGTAGTAAGTAAAATTAACACAACGTAGAATTCACATGTACTAATAATTATATCTGTACAATAGGCTAGAATTCTTACGTCAACCGACGCCAGTATTGCGTCAGATTTCATTGTAATAAACACATTTATATCCAATGTGCCTGAGAATTGAATTCGATTCTCTATAACAAACGGTGTTCTGTGTGATAATTAATTACAGATAAACTGACCTCCAACTAAAGCCAAATAGAGAGTTTATAGTTATAGCAGATATCTAGTAATAAAAATTAACGTCACGCGTGAATGCCCTGGAGAGACATTAATTCTTCTCCATTATACGTTTACTATCAAAGCACTGGCAAATAATAATATTTAACTCTTCCAAATAATAAACCCGTCCTAACCCGAGCATTTCAAGCACAACCGCGAGAAATGATAATATCCACAATAATAATTTGGTTAATAAACGCGGGACGCGAAGCGGTGTGGAGAAGACGCCAGTGCACGTGCTGAAACGCTCCCGAGCGGACCTGTTCACGTGTTGCTCACGAGGAGACGCCATTACCCAGTCATCAGGGTAAACGCTATCCATTCTCCAGAAGAATGTCGCCACTGTGAGGCGTGAAGAGCCTTGCAGACAATACCTTCACCTGGTGTCAGTGTCCATTCACGGAACCTGTTAAATTTGGTTCTTTGTGACTCCACGTGACCGGCCAGTGAAGCGCGTCATTATCCAGGATAGGCTAAGCCAGAGCCTGGGACGCGAATTTCGGAAAGCCTAAACTTACACAGTGCCCATATTAGCTAAGTATCTTATCCTTATTGATGCATCTGATAGGGTGTAGACTTATAGCTGGGTAGCTTTGTCGTGACGACGTATAACAACAATAAATCACAGGTCATTATCCTTCATTTACCATTAATATTAATTTATGGAGCATAGAAATCCAGTAGTTTAATTTGTTGCTACTGTAAACTTTTTATTTTGCAGCGTGTGAGAAGAATTCTCCGAGCTGTCCTTTCCCATGTAATCAACTCTTAGTGTTCCATGCCGAGTCCAGGAGAATCAGAGGAAGCGTCGTGACTAACTTCTAAAGAATCGTCATTTAAGCTAAGATTCCTTTGTATTCCTCTAATTTATTATCTGTACTCTTTTACATGCAGAACTCTGTTTATTGGATTAACATGTGTTTATTATGATTATTATTATTATGTTCATAATCTATGTTCCCATTAATGATAACGATAATGATTTGATAAATATTCATAGGATTAGATTATTATACATTGGATTAGTGAACGAACCACACTAGTTCCTGGACGTACTGAGTTCCAGTAATACCCCCCAATGTAGGTGTTTGAGTGTTGATTCATTTAATTATACAGCCCATTAATTATTTCCATGATCATATTCTCTAGTATTTTATCCATAGTTACTGGTTCATCTAGGAATGATCTAATGATCATAATTTCTCAGTTTCCCTCTTTACTATAAAAGCGGGTGGTCCTTCGTAATTTAATTTACTATATTAATATTTAAATAATTAGATTCAAGCCCCAAACGTCCCACACCACCTACTGCAGTTGTCCACCACCTACTGCTGTTGTCCTCCACCTACTGCTGTTGTCCTCCACCTACTGTTGTTGTCCTTCACATACTATTGTTGTCCTCCACCTACTACAGTTGTCCTCCACCTACTGTTGTTGTCCTCCACCTACTGCTGTTGTCCACCACCTACTGCTGTTGTCCACCACCTACTGCTGTTGTCCTCCACCTACTGTTGTTGTCCACCACCTACTGCTGTTGTCCTCCACCTACTGCTGTTGTCCTCCACCTACTGTTGTTGTCCACCACCTACTGCTGTTGTCCTCCACCTACTGCTGTTGTCCTCCACCTACTGTTGTTGTCCTTCACATACTATTGTTGTCCTCCACCTACTACAGTTGTCCTCCACCTACTGTTGTTGTCCACCACCTACTGCTGTTGTCCACCACCTACTGGTGTTGTCCACCACCTACTGGTGTTGTCCACCACCTACTGCTGTTGTCCACCACCTACTGCTGTTGTCCTCCACCTACTGCTGTTGTCCTCCACCTACTGCTGTTGTCCACCACCTACTGCTGTTGTCCACCACCTACTGTTGTTGTCCACCACCTACTGTTGTTGTCCTCCACCTACTGCTGTTGTCCACCACCTACAGCTGTTGTCCACCACCTACTGTTGTTGTCCACCACCTACTGTTGTTGTCCACCACCTACTGCTGTTGTCCACCACCTACAGCTGTTGTCCACCACCTACTGTTGTTGTCCACCACCTACTGCTGTTGTCCACCACCTACTGCTGTTGTCCACCACCTACTGTTGTTGTCCACCACCTACTGTTGTTGTCCTCCACCTACTGCTGTTGTCCACCACCTACTGCTGTTGCCCTCCACCTACTGCTGTTGTCCTCCACCTACTGTTGTTGTCCTTCACCTACTATTGTTGTCCTCAACCTACTGCAGTTGTCCTCCACCTACTGCTGTTGTCCTCCACCTACTACTGTTGTCCTCCACCTACTACAGTTGTCCTCCACCTACTGCTGTTGTCCTCCACCTACTGTTGTTGTCCACCACCTACTGCTGTTGTCCACCACCTACTGCTGTTGTCCACCACCTACTGCTGTTGTCCTCCACCTACTGTTGTTGTCCACCACCTACTGTTGTTGTCCTCCACCTACTGTTGTTGTCCTTCACCTACTGCTGTTGTCCACCACCTACTGTTGTTGCCCTCCACCTACTGCTGTTGTCCTCCACCTACTGTTGTTGTCCACCACCTACTGTTGTTGTCCTTCACCTACTATTGTTGTCCTCCACCTACTGTTGTTGTCCTCCACCTACTATTGTTGTCCTCCACCTACTGTTGTTGTCCACCACCTACTGTTGTTGTCCTTCACCTACTATTGTTGTCCTCCACCTACTGTTGTTGTCCTCCACCTACTACTGTTGTCCTCCACCTACTACAGTTGTCCTCCACCTACTGCTGTTGTCCTCCACCTACTGCTGTTGTCCACCACCTACTGCTGTTGTCCACCACCTACTGCTGTTGTCCACCACCTACTGTTGTTGTCCACCACCTACTGTTGTTGCCCTCCACCTACTGCTGTTGTCCTCCACCTACTGTTGTTGTCCACCACCTACTGTTGTTGTCCTTCACCTACTATTGTTGTCCTCCACCTACTGTTGTTGTCCTCCACCTACTATTGTTGTCCTCCACCTACTGCTGTTGTCCACCACCTACTGTTGTTGTCCACCACCTACTGCTGTTGTCCACCACCTACTGTTGTTGTCCACCACCTACTGATGTTGTCCACCACCTACTGCTGTTGTCCACCACCTACTGCTGTTATCCACCACCTACTGCTGTTGTCCTCCACCTACTGCAGTTGTCCTCCACCTACTGTTGTTGTCCTCCACCTACTCCAGTTGTCCACCACCTACTGCTGTTGTCCTCCACCTACTGCAGTTGTCCTCCACCTACTGTTGTTGTCCTCCACCTACTCCAGTTGTCCACCACCTACTGCTGTTGTCCTCCACCTACTGTTGTTGTCCAACACCTACTGTTGTTGTCCTCCACCTACTGTTGTTGTCTACCACCTACTGTTGTTGTCCACCACCTACTGCTGTTGTCCACCACCTACTGTTGTTGTCCACCACCTACTGTTGTTGTCCACCACCTACTGCTGTTGTCCTCCACCTACTGTTGTTGTCCTCCACCTACTGCTGTTGTCCACCACCTACTGCTGTTGTCATCCACCTACTGCTGTTGTCCACCACCTACTGATGTTGTCCACCACCTACTGCTGTTGTCCACCACCTACTGCTGTTGTCCACCACCTACTGCTGTTGTCCTCCACCTACTGCAGTTGTCCTCCACCTACTGTTGTTGTCCTCCACCTACTCCAGTTGTCCACCACCTACTACTGTTGTCCTCCACCTACTACTGTTGTCCTCCACCTACTCCAGTTGTCCACCACCTACTGCTGTTTTCCTCCACCTACTGTTGTTGTCCTCCACCTACTGCTGTTGTCCTCGACCTACTGTTGTTGTCCAACACCTACTGTTGTTGTCCTCCACCTACTGCTGTTTTCCTCCACTTACTGTTGTTGTCCTCCACCTACTGCTGTTGTCCTCCACCTACTGTTGTTGTCCTCCACCTACTGCTTTTGTCCTCCACCTACTGTTGTTGTCCTCCACTTACTGCTGTTGTCCTCCACCTACTATTGTTGTCCAACACCTACTGTTGTTGTCCTCCACCTACTGCTGTTGTCCTCCACCTACTGCTGTTGTCCACCACCTACTGTTGTTGTCCACCACCTACTGCTGTTGTCCACCACCTACTGCTGTTGTCCACCACCTACTGCTGTTGTCCTCCACCTACTGTTGTTGTCCAACACCTACTGTTGTTGTCCTCCACCTACTGCTGTTGTCCTCCACTTACTGCTGTTGTCCACCACCTACTGCTGTTGTCCTCCACCTACTGCTGTTGTCCACCACCTACTACTGTTGTCCACCACCTACTGTTGTTTCCTCCACCTACTGCTGTTGTCCTCCACCTACTGCTGTTGTCCACCACCTACTGTTGTTGTCTTTCACCTACTGCTGTTGTCCACCACCTACTGCAGTTGTCCACCACCTACTGCTGTTGTCCACCACCTACTGCTGTTGTGCTCCACCTACTGCTGTTGTCCTCCACCTACTGCTGTTGTCCTCCACCTACTATTGTTGTCCTCCACCTACTGTTGTTGTCCTCCACCTACTGCTGTTGTCCTCCACCTACTACTGTTGTCCACCAACTACTGCTGTTGTCCTCCACCTACTGCTGTTGTCCACCACCTACTGCTGTTGTCCACCACCTACTGCTGTTGTCCTCCACCTACTGCTGTTGTCCACCACCTACTGCTGTTGTCCTCCACCTACTGCTGTTGTCCACCACCTACTGCTGTTGTCCTCCACCTACTGCTGTTGTCCTCCACCTACTGCTGTTGTCCACCACCTACTGCTGTTGTGCTCCACCTACTGCTGTTGTCCTCCACCTACTGCTGTTGTCCTCCACCTACTATTGTTGTCCTCCACCTACTGTTGTTGTCCTCCACCTACTGCTGTTGTCCACCACCTACTGCTGTTGTCCTCCACCTACTGCTGTTGTCCTCCACCTACTGCTGTTGTCCACCACCTACTGCTGTTGTGCTCCACCTACTGCTGTTGTCCTCCACCTACTGCTGTTGTCCTCCACCTACTATTGTTGTCCTCCACCTACTGTTGTTGTCCTCCACCTACTGCTGTTGTCCTCCACCTACTACTGTTGTCCACCAACTACTGCTGTTGTCCTCCACCTACTGCTGTTGTCCACCACCTACTACTGTTGTCCACCACCTACTGCTGTTGTCCTCCACCTACTACTGTTGTCCAACAACTACTGCTGTTGTCCTCCACATACTGCTCTTGTCCACCACCTACTGCTGTTGTCCACCACCTACTGCTGTTGTCCTCCACCTACTGCTGTTGTCCTCACCTACTGCTGTTGTCATCCAGCTACTGCTGTTGTCCACCACCTACTGCTGTTGTCCACCACCTACTGCTGTTGTCCTCCACCTACTGCTGTTGTCCTCCACCTACTGCTGTTGTCCTCCACCTACTGCTGTTGTCCTCCACCTACTGTTGTTGTCCTCCACCTACTGCTGTTGTCCACCACCTATTGCTGTTGTCCACCACCTACTGCTGTTGTCCACCACCTACTGCTGTTGTCCTCCACCTACTGCTGTTGTCCACCACCTACTGCTGTTGTCCACCACCTACTGCTGTTGTCCTCCACCTACTGCTGTTGTCCACCACCTACTACTGTTGTCCACCACCTACTGCTGTTGTCCTCCACCTACTGCTGTTGTCCTCCACCTACTGCTGTTGTCATCCACCTACTGCTGTTGTCATCCACCTACTGCTGTTGTCATCCACCTACTTCTGTTGTCGATGAAACAATCGGGATGATAACCGACAGAGTGTATCGTGATCCGGCCTGTACTCCTCTTGACATACCAGAAAATATTCTAAGGAAACTACTCCAAGCTTGTACTAAAGAGGCACCCTTCTTGAGCCCGGATGGGCACATGTATAAGCAAGTAGATGGGGTCGCCATGGGTTCTCCCCTTGGTGTCCTGTTTGCAAACTTCTACATGGGTACCATCGAGCAAAAAGTCTTAGTCGACATGAACTTAAAACCGGCTATATACTGCAGGTATGTTGACGACATTTTTACACAGGTACCTGATGTCAGACATCTGCAGGAGCTGAAGGAGGCATTTGAGCAGAATTCTGTGTTGCGTTTCACTTACGAGATGGAGAAGGATGGAAAGCTGCCCTTTTTAGATGTAACAGTCATGGAAAGGAGCGGAGTTTTCCACACTGCAGTCTACACTAAGGAAACAAACATAGGAATGTGCCTGAATGCCAACAGTGACTGCCCAGAGAGGTACAAGAGAAGTGTTGTTAATGCTTATGTCGACCGTGCTCTCAGCCACAGCTCAGAATGGAAGCAAGTCGACGAAGAACTCTGTAGGGTAAGGCAGGTCCTAGTCAACAACGGCGTCTCCAATGGTTTCGTGGAAGACATCATAAGAAGGAAAGTGAAAAGCCATGCAACCTCTGAAGAGACAACTAACACAACACCTATACCCCCTATTAGACTATTTTACAGGAACTTCTTTTCCACAGCCCATAAAACGGAGGAAAGGGTCCTGAAAGATATTGTTAGTAGAAACGTTATCCCTACAGACAAAAATCAGAAGATACAACTGACAATTTACTATAAAACCAAAAAAACGGCCAGCCTACTCATGAGAAACTCTCCAGACACAAAGCAGAACGCTTTAAAAGAGACCAACGTCGTCTATGCCTTCAAATGCCCTTTTGGGGACTGTAAGCCTCAAAAAACTCAGTATATAGGCAAGACAACAACATCTCTTTCCAGGCGTTTAACGATGCATAAGCAACAGGGCTCCATTAAGAAACATATAGTCTTTTCCCACAACCAAACCATCACCAGAGAAATCTTAGCAAACAACACAGAAATCATCGATAGATACAGCGATAGCAGGCGGCTTGACATCTGCGAGGCACTACACATCAGGAAGTCAACACCAGCAATCAACAGCCAATTATTGCACAACTATATTCTACCCACCTCAAGACTCCGCTCCAATATAGAAGCATCAAGAAATATGGACCAATAGGCTTTCTACAAACACTTCTATTCAATATCCATTGTTTCGTGTTCTGTCTTGTGTTGATGAAATTAATACCCTATTAATATCACCTCTTGTTCTGTCTTGTGTTGATGAAATTAATACCCTATTAATGCCACATCTTGTTCTGTCTTGTGTTAATGCCACATCACCCCTTCCACCTCACTCAAATGTAGATATAAAATCGGAGATGCGTAAGTTCTATTCAGTTGTGTATTTGTGAACTAAAGTCTTTGAAAATGTAATAAGTTTTACGAAACGCGCTCGTGTCGCGTCAGACTAGAAATAAAAATGAATTTTGGAGAATTGATTTTTGATTTACCTCCAACAGTGAAAAGAAATGTACGAAAGATTGAGAAAATTCGTGTTAGAATTATTAATCTTACTTTTTCGGTCATATTTAATAATATATGTCTACAGGAAAGACTGCTACGAAAATATACTAATATATATATATATATATATATATATATATATATATATATATATATATATATTATATATATATATATATATATATATATATATATATATATATATATATATATATATATTAGTATATTTTGGTAGCAGTCTTTCCTGTAGACATATATTATTAAATATGACCGAAAAAGTAAGATTAATAATTCTAACACGAATTTTCTCAATCTTTCGTACATTACGCTTCAATGTTGGAGGTAAATCAAAAATCACTTCTCCAAAATTCATTTTTATTTCTAGTCTGACGCGACACGGGCGCGTTTCGTAAAACTTATTACATTTTCAAAGACTTCACAAATACACAACTGATTAGAACTTACGTATCTCTGATTTTATATCTACATTTGAGTGAGGTGGGAGGGGTGATGTGGCATTAACACAAGACAGAACAAGAGGGGATATTAATAGGGTATTAAAAGTATCAACACAAGACAGAACAGAAACAATGGGTATTGAATAGAAGTGTTTGTAGAAAGCCTATTGGTCCATATTTCTTGATGCTTCTATATTGGAGCGGAGTCTTGAGGTGGGTAGAATATAGTTGTGCAATAATTGGCTGTTGATTGCTGGTGTTGACTTCTTGATGTGTAGTGCCTCGCAAACGTCAAGCCGCCTGCTATCGCTGTATCTATCGATGATTTCTGTGTTGTTTACTAGCATTTCTCTGGCGATGGTTTGGTTATGGGAAGAGATTATATGTTCCTTAATGGAGCCCTGTTGCTTATGCATCGTTAAACGCCTAGAAAAAGATGTTGTTGTCTTGCTTATATACTGGGTTTTTTGGAGCTTACAGTGCCCAAGTGGGCATTTGAAGGCATAGACGACGTTAGTCTCTTTTAAAGCGTTCTGTTTTGTGTCTGGAGAGTTTCTCATGAGTAGGCTGGCCGTTTTTCTGGTTTTATAGTAAATCTTACTATAAAACCTAAAACCTGGTTTTACTATAATACCAGAAAAACGGCCAGCCTACTCATGAGAAACTCTCCAGACACAAAACAGAACGCTTTAAAAGAGACTAACGTCGTCTATGCCTTCAAATGCCCACTTGGGCACTGTAAGCTCCAAAAAAACCAGTATATAGGCAAGACAACAACATCTCTTTTCTAGGCGTTTAACGATGCATAAGCAACAGGGCTCCATTAAGGAACATATAATCTCTTCCCATAACCAAACCATCGCCAGAGAAATGCTAGTAAACAACACAGAAATCATCGATAGATACAGCGATAGCAGGCGGCTTGACGTTTGCGAGGCACTACACATCAAGAAGTCAACACCAGCAATCAACAGCCAATTATTGCACAACTATATTCTACCCACCTCAAGACTCCGCTCCAATATAGAAGCATCAAGAAATATGGACCAATAGGCTTTCTACAAACACTTCTATTCAATACCCATTGTTTCTGTTCTGTCTTGTGTTGATACTTTTAATACCCTATTAATATCCCCTCTTGTTCTGTCTTGTGTTAATGCCACATCACCCCTCCCACCTCACTCAAATGTAGATATAAAATCAGAGATACGTAAGTTCTAATCAGTTGTGTATTTGTGAAGTCTTTGAAAATGTAATAAGTTTTACGAAACGCGCCCGTGTCGCGTCAGACTAGAAATAAAAATGAATTTTGGAGAAGTGATTTTTGATTTACCTCCAACATTGAAGCGTAATGTACGAAAGATTGAGAAAATTCGTGTTAGAATTATTAATCTTACTTTTTCGGTCATATTTAATAATATATGTCTACAGGAAAGACTGCTACCAAATATACTAATATATATATATATATATATATATATATATATATATATATATATATATATATATATATATATATATATATATATATATATATATATATATATATATATATATATATATATTAGTATATTTTCGTAGCAGTCTTTCCTGTAGACATATATTATTAAATATGACCGAAAAAGTAAGATTAATAATTCTAACACGAATTTTCTCAATCTTTCGTACATTTCTTTTCACTGTTGGAGGTAAATCAAAAATCAATTCTCCAAAATTCATTTTTATTTCTAGTCTGACGCGACACGAGCGCGTTTCGTAAAACTTATTACATTTTCAAAGACTTTAGTTCACAAATACACAACTGAATAGAACTTACGCATCTCCGATTTTATATCTACATTTGAGTGAGGTGGAAGGGGTGATGTGGCATTAACACAAGACAGAACAAGATGTGGCATTAATAGGGTATTAATTTCATCAACACAAGACAGAACAAGAGGTGATATTAATAGGGTATTAATTTCATCAACACAAGACAGAACACGAAACAATGGATATTGAATAGAAGTGTTTGTAGAAAGCCTATTGGTCCATATTTCTTGATGCTTCTATATTGGAGCGGAGTCTTGAGGTGGGTAGAATATAGTTGTGCAATAATTGGCTGTTGATTGCTGGTGTTGACTTCCTGATGTGTAGTGCCTCGCAGATGTCAAGCCGCCTGCTATCGCTGTATCTATCGATGATTTCTGTGTTGTTTGCTAAGATTTCTCTGGTGATGGTTTGGTTGTGGGAAAAGACTATATGTTTCTTAATGGAGCCCTGTTGCTTATGCATCGTTAAACGCCTGGAAAGAGATGTTGTTGTCTTGCCTATATACTGAGTTTTTTGAGGCTTACAGTCCCCAAAAGGGCATTTGAAGGCATAGACGACGTTGGTCTCTTTTAAAGCGTTCTGCTTTGTGTCTGGAGAGTTTCTCATGAGTAGGCTGGCCGTTTTTTTGGTTTTATAGTAAATTGTCAGTTGTATCTTCTGATTTTTGTCTGTAGGGATAACGTTTCTACTAACAATATCTTTCAGGACCCTTTCCTCCGTTTTATGGGCTGTGGAAAAGAAGTTCCTGTAAAATAGTCTAATAGGGGGTATAGGTGTTGTGTTAGTTGTCTCTTCAGAGGTTGCATGGCTTTTCACTTTCCTTCTTATGATGTCTTCCACGAAACCATTGGAGACGCCGTTGTTGACTAGGACCTGCCTTACCCTACAGAGTTCTTCGTCGACTTGCTTCCATTCTGAGCTGTGGCTGAGAGCACGGTCGACATAAGCATTAACAACACTTCTCTTGTACCTCTCTGGGCAGTCACTGTTGGCATTCAGGCACATTCCTATGTTTGTTTCCTTAGTGTAGACTGCAGTGTGGAAAACTCCGCTCCTTTCCATGACTGTTACATCTAAAAAGGGCAGCTTTCCATCCTTCTCCATCTCGTAAGTGAAACGCAACACAGAATTCTGCTCAAATGCCTCCTTCAGCTCCTGCAGATGTCTGACATCAGGTACCTGTGTAAAAATGTCGTCAACATACCTGCAGTATATAGCCGGTTTTAAGTTCATGTCGACTAAGACTTTTTGCTCGATGGTACCCATGTAGAAGTTTGCAAACAGGACACCAAGGGGAGAACCCATGGCGACCCCATCTACTTGCTTATACATGTGCCCATCCGGGCTCAAGAAGGGTGCCTCTTTAGTACAAGCTTGGAGTAGTTTCCTTAGAATATTTTCTGGTATGTCAAGAGGAGTACAGGCCGGATCACGATACACTCTGTCGGTTATCATCCCGATTGTTTCATCGACAACAGAAGTAGGTGGATGACAACAGCAGTAGGTGGATGACAACAGCAGTAGGTGGATGACAACAGCAGTAGGTGGAGGACAACAGCAGTAGGTGGAGGACAACAGCAGTAGGTGGTGGACAACAGTAGTAGGTGGTGGACAACAGCAGTAGGTGGAGGACAACAGCAGTAGGTGGTGGACAACAGCAGTAGGTGGTGGACAACAGCAGTAGGTGGAGGACAACAGCAGTAGGTGGTGGACAACAGCAGTAGGTGGTGGACAACAGCAATAGGTGGTGGACAACAGCAGTAGGTGGAGGACAACAACAGTAGGTGGAGGACAACAGCAGTAGGTGGAGGACAACAGCAGTAGGTGGAGGACAACAGCAGTAGGTGGAGGACAACAGCAGTAGGTGGTGGACAACAGCAGTAGGTGGTGGACAACAGCAGTAGCTGGATGACAACAGCAGTAGGTGGAGGACAACAGCAGTAGGTGGAGGACAACAGCAGTAGGTGGTGGACAACAGCAGTAGGTGGTGGACAAGAGCAGTATGTGGAGGACAACAGCAGTAGTTGTTGGACAACAGTAGTAGGTGGAGGACAACAGCAGTAGGTGGTGGACAACAGTAGTAGGTGGTGGACAACAGCAGTAGGTGGAGGACAACAGCAGTAGTTGGTGGACAACAGTAGTAGGTGGAGGACAACAGCAGTAGGTGGAGGACAACAACAGTAGGTGGAGGACAACAATAGTAGGTGGAGGACAACAGCAGTAGGTGGAGGACAACAGCAGTAGGTGGAGCACAACAGCAGTAGGTGGTGGACAACAGCAGTAGGTGGAGGACAACAGCAGTAGGTGGAGGACAACAGCAGTAGGTGGTGGACAACAGCAGTAGGTGGAGGACAACAACAGTAGGTGGAGGACAACAATAGTAGGTGGAGGACAACAGCAGTAGGTGGAGGACAACAGCAGTAGGTGGAGCACAACAGCAGTAGGTGGTGGACAACAGCAGTAGGTGGAGGACAACAGCAGTAGGTGGAGGACAACAGCAGTAGGTGGTGGACAACAGCAGTAGGTGGAGGACAACAGCAGTAGGTGGTGGACAACAGCAGTAGGTGGAGGACAACAGCAGTAGGTGGTGGACAACAGCAGTAGGTGGTGGACAACAGCAGTAGGTGGAGGACAACAGCAGTAGTTGGTGGACAACAGTAGTAGGTGGAGGACAACAGCAGTAGGTGGAGGACAACAACAGTAGGTGGAGGACAACAATAGTAGGTGGAGGACAACAGCAGTAGGTGGAGGACAACAGCAGTAGGTGGAGCACAACAGCAGTAGGTGGTGGACAACAGCAGTAGGTGGTGGACAACTGCAGTAGGTGGTGGACAACAGCAGTAGGTGAAAGACAACAACAGTAGGTGGTGGACAACAGCAGTAGGTGGAGGACAACAGCAGTAGGTGGAGGAAACAACAGTAGGTGGTGGACAACAGTAGTAGGTGGTGGACAACAGCAGTAGGTGGAGGACAACAGCAGTAGGTGGTGGACAACAGCAGTAAGTGGAGGACAACAGCAGTAGGTGGAGGACAACAACAGTAGGTGTTGGACAACAACAGTAGGTGGAGGACAACAGCAGTAGGTGGTGGACAACAGCAGTAGGTGGTGGACAACAGCAGTAGGTGGTGGACAACAACAGTAGGTGGTGGACAACAGCAGTAGGTGGAGGACAACAGCAGTAGGTGGAGGACAACAACAGTAGGTGTTGGACAACAATAGTAGGTGGAGGACAACAGCAGTAAGTGGAGGACAACAACAGTAGGTGGAGGACAAAAGCAGTAGGTGGAGGACAACAACAGTAGGTGGAGGACAACAGCAGTAGGTGGAGGACAACAACAGTAAGTGGAGGAAAACAGCAGTAGGTGGAGGACAACAACAGTAGGTGTTGGACAACAACAGTAGGTCGAGGACAACAGCAGTAGGTGGAGGACAACAACAGTAGGTGGAGGAAAACAGCAGTAGGTGGTGGACAACTGGAGTAGGTGGAGGACAACAGTAGTAGGTGGAGGACAACAGTAGTAGGTGGTGGACAACTGGAGTAGGTGGAGGACAACAACAGTAGGTGGAGGACAACTGCAGTAGGTGGAGGACAACAGCAGTAGGTGGTGGACAACAGCAGTAGGTGGTGGACAACAGCAGTAGGTGGTGGACAACATCAGTAGGTGGTGGACAACAGCAGTAGGTGGATGACAACAGCAGTAGGTGGTGGACAACAGCAGTAGGTGGAGGACAACAACAGTAGGTGGAGGACAACAGCAGTAGGTGGTGGACAACAACAGTAGGTGGTGGACAACAACAGTAGGTGGTGGACAACAGCAGTAGGTGGTGGACAACAACAGTAGGTGGTAGACAACAACAGTAGGTGGAGGACAACAACAGTAGGTGTTGGACAACAACAGTAGGTGGAGGACAACAGCAGTAGGTGGTGGACAACTGGAGTAGGTGGAGGACAACAACAGTAGGTGGAGGACAACTGCAGTAGGTGGAGGACAACAGCAGTAGGTGGTGGACAACTGGAGTAGGTGGAGGACAACAACAGTAGGTGGAGGACAACTGCAGTAGGTGGAGGACAACAGCAGTAGGTGGTGGATAACAGCAGTAGGTGGTGGACAACAGCAGTAGGTGGTGGACAACATCAGTAGGTGGTGGACAACAACAGTAGGTGGTGGACAACAGCAGTAGGTGGTGGACAACAACAGTAGGTGGTGGACAACAGCAGTAGGTGGAGGACAACAATAGTAGGTGGAGGACAACAACAGTAGGTGGAGGACAACAATAGTAGGTGAAGGACAACAACAGTAGGTGGTGGACAACAACAGTAGGTGGAGGACAACAGCAGTAGGTGGAGGGCAACAACAGTAGGTGGTGGACAACAACAGTAGGTGGTGGACAACAGCAGTAGGTGGTGGACAACAGCAGTAGGTGGTGGACAACAGCAGTAGGTGGAGGACAACAGCAGTAGGTGGAGGACAACTGTAGTAGGTGGAGGACAACAGTAGTAGGTGGAGGACAACAACAGTAGGTGGAGGACAACAATAGTAGGTGAAGGACAACAACAGTAGGTGGTGGACAACAACAGTAGGTGGAGGACAACAATAGTAGGTGGAGGACAACAACAGTAGGTGGAGGACAACAATAGTAGGTGAAGGACAACAACAGTAGGTGGTGGACAACAACAGTAGGTGGAGGACAACAGCAGTAGGTGGAGGGCAACAACAGTAGGTGGTGGACAACAGCAGTAGGTGAAGGACAACAACAGTAGGTGGAGGACAACAACAGTAGGTGGTGGACAACAACAGTAGGTGGAGGACAACAGCAGTAGGTGGTGGACAACAGCAGTAGGTGGTGGACAACAGCAGTAGGTGGTGGACAACAACAGTAGGTGGAGGACAACAGCAGTAGGTGGAGGACAACTGTAGTAGGTGGAGGACAACAGTAGTAGGTGGAGGACAACAGCAGTAGGTGGAGGACAACTGCAGTAGGTTGAGGACAACAATAGTAGGTGAAGGACAACAACAGTAGGTGGAGGACAACAGCAGTAGGTGGAGGGCAACAGCAGTAGGTGGTGGACAACAGCAGTAGGTGGAGGACAACAACAGTAGGTGGTGGACAACAACAGTAGGTGGTGGACAACAGCAGTAGGTGGTGGACAACAGCAGTAGGTGGTGGACAACAACAGTAGGTGGTGGACAACAGCTGTAGGTGGTGGACAACAGCAGTAGGTGGTGGACAACAACAGTAGGTGGTGGACAACAACAGTAGGTGGTGGACAACAGCTGTAGGTGGTGGACAACAGCAGTAGGTGGAGGACAACAACAGTAGGTGGTGGACAACAACAGTAGGTGGTGGACAACAGCAGTAGGTGGTGGACAACAGCAGTAGGTGGAGGACAACAGCAGTAGGTGGAGGACAACAGCAGTAGGTGGTGGACAACAGCAGTAGGTGGTGGACAACACCAGTAGGTGGTGGACAACACCAGTAGGTGGTGGACAACAGCAGTAGGTGGTGGACAACAACAGTAGGTGGAGGACAACTGTAGTAGGTGGAGGACAACAATAGTATGTGAAGGACAACAACAGTAGGTGGAGGACAACAGCAGTAGGTGGAGGACAACAGCAGTAGGTGGTGGACAACAACAGTAGGTGGAGGACAACAGCAGTAGGTGGAGGACAACAGCAGTAGGTGGTGGACAACAACAGTAGGTGGAGGACAACAGCAGTAGGTGGTGGACAACAGCAGTAGGTGGTGGACAACAGCAGTAGGTGGAGGACAACAACAGTAGGTGGAGGACAACTGTAGTAGGTGGAGGACAACAATAGTATGTGAAGGACAACAACAGTAGGTGGAGGACAACAGCAGTAGGTGGAGGACAACAGCAGTAGGTGGTGGACAACTGCAGTAGGTGGTGTGGGACGTTTGGGGCTTGAATCTAATTATTTAAATATTAATATAGTAAATTAAATTACGAAGGACCACCCGCTTTTATAGTAAAGAGGGAAACTGAGAAATTATGATCATTAGATCATTCCTAGATGAACCAGTAACTATGGATAAAATACTAGAGAATATGATCATGGAAATAATTAATGGGCTGTATAATTAAATGAATCAAACACTCAAACACCTACATTGGGGGGGTATTACTGGAACTCAGTACGTCCAGGAACTAGTGTGGTTCGTTCACTAATCCAATGTATAATAATCTAATCCTATGAATATTTATCAAATCATTATCGTTATCATTAATGGGAACATAGATTATGAACATAATAATAATAATCATAATAAACACATGTTAATCCAATAAACAGAGTTCTGCATGTAAAAGAGTACAGATAATAAATTAGAGGAATACAAAGGAATCTTAGCTTAAATGACGATTCTTTAGAAGTTAGTCACGACGCTTCCTCTGATTCTCCTGGACTCGGCATGGAACACTAAGAGTTGATTAACATGGGAAAGGACAGCTCGGAGAATTCTTCTCACACGCTGCAAAATAAAAGTTTACAGTAGCAACAAATTAAACTACTGGATTTCTATGCTCCATAAATTAATATTAATGGTAAATGAAGGATAATGACCTGTGATTTATTGTTGTTATACGTCGTCACGACAAGCTACCCAGCTATAAGTCTACACCCTATCAGATGCATCAAATAAGGATAAGATACTTAGCTAATATGGGCACTGTGTAAGTTTAGGCTTTCCGAAATTCGCGTCCCAGGCTCTGGCTTAGCCTATCCTGGATAATGACGCGCTTCACTGGCCGGTCACGTGGAGTCACAAAGAACCAAAATTTAACAGGTTCCGTGAATGACACTGACACCAGGTGAAGGTATTGTCTGCAAGGCTCTTCACGCCTCACAGTGGCGACATTCTTCTGGAGAATGGATAGCGTTTACCCTGATGACTGGGTAATGGCGTCTCCTCGTGAGCAACACGTGAACAGGTCCGCTCGGGAGCGTTTCAGCACGTGCACTGGCGTCTTCTCCCACACCGCTTCGCGTCCCGCGTTTATTAACCAAATTATTATTGTGGATATTATCATTTCTCGCGGTTGTGCTTGAAATGCTCGGGTTAGGACGGGTTTATTATTTGGAAGAGTTAAATATTATTATTTGCCAGTGCTTTGATAGTAAACGTATAATGGAGAAGAATTAATGTCTCTCCAGGGCATTCACGCGTGACGTTAATTTTTATTACTAGATATCTGCTATAACTATAAACTCTCTATTTGGCTTTAGTTGGAGGTCAGTTTATCTGTAATTAATTATCACACAGAACACCGTTTGTTATAGAGAATCGAATTCAATTCTCAGGCACATTGGATATAAATGTGTTTATTACAATGAAATCTGACGCAATACTGGCGTCGGTTGACGTAAGAATTCTAGCCTATTGTACAGATATAATTATTAGTACATGTGAATTCTACGTTGTGTTAATTTTACTTACTACAATGATTAGTAGAATTAGTAATAATTAATGAGAATACAACAGTGTTGTATTCAGTGTTGGAAATTTCCAACAGGTGGTGGACAACAGCAGTAGGTGGTGGACAACAGCAGTAGGTGGTGGACAACTGGAGTAGGTGGAGGACAACAACAGTAGGTGGAGGACAACAGCAGTAGGTGGTGGACAACTGGAGTAGGTGGAGGACAACAACAACAGTAGGTGGAGGACAACTGCAGTAGGTGGAGGACAACAGCAGTAGGTGGTGGACAACAGCAGTAGGTGGTGGACAACAACAGTAGGTGGTGGACAACATCAGTAGGTGGTGGACAACAACAGTAGGTGGTGGACAACAGCAGTAGGTGGAGGACAACAACAGTAGGTGGAGGACAACAGCAGTAGGTGGTGGACAACTGGAGTAGGTGGAGGACAACAACAGTAGGTGGAGGACAACTGCAGTAGGTGGAGGACAACAGCAGTAGGTGGGTGGACAACAGCAGTAGGTGGTGGACAACAACAGTAGGTTGTGGACAACATCAGTAGGTGGTGGACAACAACAGTAGGTGGTGGACAACAGCAGTAGGTGGTGGACAACAACAGTAGGTGGTGGACAACAGCAGTAGGTGGTGGACAACAACAGTAGGTGGTGGACAACAGCAGTAGGTGGTGGACAACAATAGTAGGTGGAGGACAACAACAGTAGGTGGAGGACAACAATAGTAGGTGGAGGACAACAACAGTAGGTGGAGGACAACAATAGTAGGTGGAGGACAACAACAGTAAGTGGAGGACAACAATAGTAGGTGGAGGACAACAACAGTAGGTGGAGGACAACATCAGTAGGTGGTGGACAACAACAGTAGGTGGTGGACAACAGCAGTAGGTGGTGGACAACAACAGTAGGTGGTGGACAACAGCAGTAGGTGGTGGACAACAACAGTAGGTGGTGGACAACAGCAGTAGGTGGTGGACAACAACAGTAGGTGGTGGACAACAGCAGTAGGTGGTGGACAACAATAGTAGGTGGAGGACAACAACAGTAGGTGGAGGACAACAATAGTAGGTGGAGGACAACAACAGTAGGTGGAGGACAACAATAGTAGGTGGAGGACAACAACAGTAGGTGGAGGACAACAATAGTAGGTGGAGGACAACAACAGTAGGTGGAGGACAACAATAGTAGGTGGAGGACAACAACAGTAGGTGGAGGACAACAATAGTAGGTGAAGGACAACAGCAGTAGGTGGAGGACAACTGCAGTAGGTGGAGGACGACAGCAGTAGGTGAAGGATAACAGCAGTAGGTGGAGGACAACAGCAGTAGGTGGTGGACAACAGCAGTTGGTGGAGGACAACTGCAGTAGGTGGAGGACAACAGCAGTAGGTGGTGGACAACAGCAGTAGGTGGTGGACAAAAGCAGTAGGTGGTGGACAACAGCAGTAGGTGGTGGACAACAGCAGTAGGTGGAGGACAACTGCAGTAGGTGGAGGACAACAGCAGTAGGTGGAGGACAACTGCAGTAGGTGGTGGACAACAGCAGTAGGTGGAGGACAACTGCAGTAGGTGAAGGACAACAGCAGTAGGTGGAGGACAACAGCAGTAGGTGGAGGACAACAACAGTAGGTTGAGGACAACAGCAGTAGGTGGAGGACAACTGCAGTAGGTGGAGGACAACAATAGTAGGTGAAGGACAACAACAGTAGTTGGAGGACAACAGCAGTAGGTGGTGGACAACAACAGTAGGTGGTGGACAACAACAGTAGGTGGTGGACAACAGCAGTAGGTGGAGGACAACAGCAGTAGGTGGTGGACAACAGCAGTAGGTGGAGGACAACAACAGTAGGTGGTGGACAACAACAGTAGGTGGTGGACAACAGCAGTAGGTGGTGGACAACAGCAGTAGGTGGTGGACAACAACAGTAGGTGGTGGACAACAGCTGTAGGTGGAGGACAACAGCAGTAGGTGGTGGACAACAGCAGTAGGTGGTGGACAACAGCAGTAGGAGGTGGACAACAGCAGTAGGTGGTGGACAACAGCAGTAGGTGGTGGACAACAGCAGTAGGTGGTGGACAACAACAGTAGGTGGAGGACAACTGTAGTAGGTGGAGGACAACAATAGTAGGTGAAAGACAACAACAGTAGGTGGAGGACAACAGCAGTAGGTGGTGGACAACTGCAGTAGGTGGTGGACAACAGCAGTAGGTGGAGGACAACAGCAGAAGGTGGTGGACAACAACAGTAGGTGGTGGACAACAGCAGTAGGTGGTGGACAACAGTAGTAGGTGGTGGACAACAGCAGTAGAAGGAGGACAACAGCAGTAGGTGGTGGACAACAACAGTAGGTGGTGGACAACAGCAGTAGGTGGTGGACAACTGCAGTAGGTGAAGGACAACAGCAGTAGGTGGAGGACAACAGCAGTAGGTGGTGGACAACAGCAGTAGGTGGTGGACAACAGCAGTAGGTGGTGGACAACAGCAGTAGGTGGGTGACAACAGCAGTAGGTGGTGGACAACAACAGTAGGTGGAGGACAACTGTAGTAGGTGGAGGACAACAATAGTAGGTGAAAGACAACAACAGTAGGTGGATGACAACAGCAGTAGGTGGTGTACAACAACAGTAGGTGGAGGACAACAGCAGTAGGTGGTGGACAACTGCAGTAGGTGGTGGACAACAGCAGTAGGTGGTGGACAACTGCAGTAGGTGGTGGACAACAGCAGTAGGTGGAGGACAACAGCAGTAGGTGGTGGACAACAACAGTAGGTGGTGGACAACAGCAGTAGGTGGTGGACAACAGTAGTAGGTGGTGGACAACAGCAGTAGGTGGAGGACAACAACAGTAGGTGGTGGACAACAGCAGTAGGTGGTGGACAACAACAGTAGGTGGTGGACAACAGCAGTAGGTGGTGGACAACAATAGTAGGTGGAGGACAACAACAGTAGGTGGAGGACAACAATAGTAGGTGGAGGACAACAACAGTAGGTGGAGGACAACAATAGTAGGTGGAGGACAACAACAGTAGGTGGAGGACAACAATAGTAGGTGGAGGACAACAACAGTAGGTGGAGGACAACAATAGTAGGTGGAGGACAACAACAGTAGGTGGAGGACAACAATAGTAGGTGAAGGACAACAACAGTAGGTGGTGGACAACAACAGTAGGTGGTGGACAACAGCAGTAGGTGGAGGACAACAGCAGTAGGTGGAGGACAACTGCAGTAGGTGGAGGACGACAGCAGTAGGTGAAGGATAACAGCAGTAGGTGGAGGACAACAGCAGTAGGTGGTGGACAACAGCAGTAGGTGGAGGACAACTGCAGTAGGTGGAGGACAACAGCAGTAGGTGGTGGACAACAGCAGTAGGTGGTGGACAAAAGCAGTAGGTGGTGGACAACAGCAGTAGGTGGTGGACAACAGCAGTAGGTGGAGGACAACTGCAGTAGGTGGAGGACAACAGCAGTAGGTGGAGGACAACTGCAGTAGGTGGTGGACAACAGCAGTAGGTGGAGGACAACTGCAGTAGGTGAAGGACAACAGCAGTAGGTGGAGGACAACAGCAGTAGGTGGATGACAACAACAGTAGGTTGAGGACAACAGCAGTAGGTGGAGGACAACTGCAGTAGGTGGAGGACAACAATACTAGGTGAAGGACAACAACAGTAGTTGGAGGACAACAGCAGTAGGTGGTGGACAACAACAGTAGGTGGTGGACAACAACAGTAGGTGGTGGACAACAGCAGTAGGTGGAGGACAACAGCAGTAGGTGGTGGACAACAGCAGTAGGTGGAGGACAACAACAGTAGGTGGTGGACAACAACAGTAGGTGGTGGACAACAGCAGTAGGTGGTGGACAACAGCAGTAGGTGGTGGACAACAACAGTAGGTGGTGGACAACAGCTGTAGGTGGAGGACAACAGCAGTAGGTGGTGGACAACAGCAGTAGGTGGTGGACAACAGCAGTAGGAGGTGGACAACAGCAGTAGGTGGTGGACAACAGCAGTAGGTGGTGGACAACAGCAGTAGGTGGTGGACAACAACAGTAGGTGGAGAACAACTGTAGTAGGTGGAGGACAACAATAGTAGGTGAAAGACAACAACAGTAGGTGGAGGACAACAGCAGTAGGTGGAGGACAACAGCAGTAGGTGGTGTACAACGACAGTAGGTGGAGGACAACAGCAGTAGGTGGTGGACAACTGCAGTAGGTGGTGGACAACAGCAGTAGGTGGAGGACAACAGCAGAAGGTGGTGGACAACAACAGTAGGTGGTGGACAACAGCAGTAGGTGGTGGACAACAGTAGTAGGTGGTGGACAACAGCAGTAGAAGGAGGACAACAGCAGTAGGTGGTGGACAACAACAGTAGGTGGTGGACAACAGCAGTAGGTGGTGGACAACTGCAGTAGGTGAAGGACAACAGCAGTAGGTGGAGGACAACAGCAGTAGGTGGTGGACAACAGCAGTAGGTGGTGGACAACAGCAGTAGGTGGTGGACAACAGCAGTAGGTGGTGGACAACAGCAGTAGGTGGTGGACAACAACAGTAGGTGGAGGACAACTGTAGTAGGTGGAGGACAACAATAGTAGGTGAAAGACAACAACAGTAGGTGGAGGACAACAGCAGTAGGTGGTGTACAACAACAGTAGGTGGAGGACAACAGCAGTAGGTGGTGGACAACTGCAGTAGGTGGTGGACAACAGCAGTAGGTGGAGGACAACAGCAGTAGGTGGTGGACAACAACAGTAGGTGGTGGACAACAGCAGTAGGTGGTGGACAACAGTAGTAGGTGGTGGACAACAGCAGTAGGTGGAGGACAACAGCAGTAGGTGGTGGACAACAACAGTAGGTGGTGGACAACAGCAGTAGGTGGTGGACAACTGCAGTAGGTGAAGGACAACAGCAGTAGGTGGAGGACAACAGCAGTAGGTGGAGGACAACAGCAGTAGGTGGTGGACAACAGCAGTAGGTGGTGGACAACTGCAGTAGGTGGTGGACAACAGCAGTAGGTGGAGGACAACAGCAGTAGGTGGTGGACAACAGCAGTAGGTGGTGGACAACAGCAGTAGGTGGAGGACAACAGCAGTAGGTGGTGGACAACAGCAGTAGGTGGAGGACAACTGCAGTAGGTGAAGGACAACAACAGTAGGTGGAGGACAACTGCAGTAGGTGAAGGACAATGCTACACGTTGAGCACAGCAAAATTGATGGACGACAGCGGGTGTAGGCTAATTATATTAGTGAATTTATAAAAATATAATTCAGTGAAAGTTAACAAATATTAGTTCGATGTGAGGGCAGCAATGGAGACGGAGCCTTGTCAGTGTGTGACGCTGCATAAACCATCCCGCCACGCCACAACTGCAAACATTTTCAGTAATAAAGCAGTGAGTGGAGCCAACCAGGCCACAAGGACGCTGATGGCCAGAATAATTTGGGCATGCGGTCATATGCAGCATTGTCTCCTGTGACAGCGTATTGTTGTCGTTCCACGCCACCAACACTATTTCTCTCAAATTTTGTATTCATTGTTTAATGTACATTCATACATGCTCGCGGTATGCCTGTTTACAAAGCGCATTCGTTTTTTTTATTTCCACAATGTGTAATAATTTTTTAATTGTATGAGAATATTATTATTATATGTTAATATTTGGTGTGCAGTTAGGCGTAGGGTAGGTTACGTATTTTGGTTTTATATATATATATATATATATATATATATATATATATATATATATATATATATATATATATATAGATATTCTGGTTTAGGGCTTCTATCCCTCTAACTATTTTCTTAGCATCAGGGCTTAATTGGAATAGGAGTTCTCCAAAACTCATTTTCGTACTTTTAAGGTGAAGAAAAGAAGTGATTTACTATAGAGTGTATTACACTTATTTGTATAATTTGCACGACGTTTCGAACCGCCATTCGAAACGAATTAGGCAATTCACATAAGAATAGAGCGACCTACCATGAACACCCAAATCACGGAACTATTTACTCTACCCACCATGAGAGTAAGGACAAGACAAGAACATATCGATGCCAACACAGAAGACAATGTCCAACATAACAGGCCAATTACACTGGATTAATCTTTGTGTTTAGATAGGAGATGCCTCGTATGGGCCAATAAGCCTTCTGCAGCCCATATGTTTATCCCTTATGTATCCCCCCATGTTTTTCACCTTCATTGTATTATCACCTGACCTAATGCGGGTATAAAATCAACTAGTATTGTAAGATCTGTTCACTTGAGAATGAACCATGGAGGTTCGAAACGTCGTGCAAATTATACAAATAAGTGTAATACACTCTATAGTAAATCACTTCTTTTCTTCACCTTAAAAGTACGAAAATGAGTTTTGGAGAACTCCTATTCCAATTAAGCCCTGATGCTAAGAAAATAGTTAGAGGGATAGAAGCCCTAAACCAGAAAATAATAAATACAGAATATGCGGTCATATTCAATGAAACATGTTTGAAAGAAAACCTGCTGCCAGTATACACCAATATATATATATATATACATATATATATATATATATATATATATATATATATATATATATATATATATATATATATATATATATATATATATATATATATATATTAGTATATTTTGGTAGCAGTCTTTCCTGTAGACATATATTATTAAATATGACCGAAAAAGTAAGATTAATAATTCTAACACGAATTTTCTCAATCTTTCGTACATTTCTTTTCACTGTTGGAGGTAAATCAAAAATCAATTCCCCAAAATTCATTTTTATTTCTAGTCTGACGCGACACGAGCGCGTTTCGTAAAACTTATTACATTTTCAAAGACTTTAGTTCACAAATACACAACTGAATAGAACTTACGCATCTCCGATTTTATATCTACATTTGAGTGAGGTGGAAGGGGTGATGTGGCATTAACACAAGACAGAACAAGATGTGGTATTAATAGGGTATTAATTTCATCAACACAAGACAGAACAAGAGTATTAATAGGGTATTAATTTCATCAACACAAGACAGAACATGAAACAATGGATATTGAATAGAAGTGTTTGTAGAAAGCCTATTGGTCCATATTTCTTGATGCTTCTATATTGGAGCGGAGTCTTGAGGTGGGTAGAATATAGTTGTGCAATAATTGGCTGTTGATTGCTGGTGTTGACTTCTTGATGTGTAGTGCCTCGCAAACGTCAAGCCGCCTGCTATCGCTGTATCTATCGATGATTTCTGTGTTGTTTACTAGGATTTCTCTGGCGATGGTTTGGTTGTGGGAAGAGATTATATGTTCCTTAATGGAGCCCTGTTGCTTATGCATCGTTAAACGCCTAGAAAGAGATGTTGTTGTCTTGCCTATATACTGGGTTTTTAGGAGCTTACTTTCCCCAAGAGGGCATTTGAAGGCATAGACGACGTTAGTCTCTTTTAAAGCGTTCTGTTTTGTGTCTGGAGAGTTTCTCATGAGTAGGCTGGCCGTTTTTCTGGTTTTATAGTAAATCGTCAGTTGTATCCTCTGATTTTTGTCTGTAGGGATAACGTTTCTATTAACAATATCTTTCAGGACCCTTTCCTCCGTTTTATGAGCTGTGGAAAGGAAGTTCCTGTAAAATAGTCTAATAGGGGGTATAGGTGTTGTGTTAGTTGTCTCTTCAGAGGTTGCATGGCTTTTCACTTTCCTTCTTATGATGTCTTCGACGAAACCATTGGAGAAGCCGTTATTGACTAGGACCTGCCTTACCCTACAGAGTTCTTCGTCGACTTGCTTCTATTCTGAGCTGTGGCTGAGAGCACGGTCGACATATGCGTTAACAACACTCCTCTTGTACCTGTCTGGGCAGTCGCTGTTGGCATTTAGGCACATTCCTATGTTTGTTTCCTTAGTGTAGACTGCAGTGTGGAAACCTCCGCCCTTTTCCATGACTCTTACATCTAGAAAGGGCAGCTTCCCATCCTTTTCCATCTCGTAAGTGAAACGCAGCACGGAACTCTGCTCAAATGCCTCCTTCAGCTCCTGCAGATGTCTGACATCAGGTACCTGTGTAAAAATGTCGTCAACATACCTGCAGTATATGGCCGGTTTCAAGTTCATGTCGACTAAGACTTTTTGCTCGATGGTACCCATGTAGAAGTTTGCAAACAGGACACCTAGGGGAGAACCCATGGCGACCCCATCTACTTGCTTATACATGTGCCCATCCGGGCTCAAGAAGGGTGCCTCTTTAGTACAAGCTTGGAGTAGTTTCCTCAGAATATTTTCTGGTATGTCAAGAGGAGTACAGGCTGGATCACGACCAAGAGATGGCTTCCTGAACCTTGCAGGAATTAACCTCACTGAGGACCAAGTCACTCTCCTAAATCTGGGCATAAACTGTCATGTTATGTCCAGACCGAGTGAGATGGCCCGGAAAGTAGAGTTGGAAATTCTGTTGGGCGACATTTTCGACCTCGAGACACAAAAGAAGGTCACTACCAAAGATACCTTACAAGCAGAACTTATTGCAGAAGGAGGAAAGAATCGAGGCAATTACAGAAGCACCATACTGTCCCCCGAGCTTAAAGCGGCAGCTAAAAGCCTTCGTGAGAACAAGGAGATAGTTGTCACGAGAGGTGACAAGTCGCCAATATATGTCATTCTTAAAAAAGACGAATATCTGGCGAAAATGAACATCATACTCTCTGACCAAACTAAGTTCCAAAGGGTAACGAAGGACACTACAGCCGAATTAAAAGCAAAGGTCAACAAACTGATCGAAACTGTGAACGCCAAGAAATCCGGACTCCACCTGCCAAAGATCATTGGGGAATATAAACCTGGATATGCGTATGGAAATGTCAAGACGCACAAGCCTGGAAACCCACTTCGGCCAATCATTAGCCAGATACCCACACCAACGTACAGACTGGCGAAGCGACTCAACGGCATGCTGACTCCTTATGTTCCTTGCGCCTTCAGCCTGAAGTCTCCAAAGGAATTTGTTGACTTACTGCGGGGCACACGGGCCACAGGGATAAGAGCCTCGTTGGACGTAGAATCGCTGTTTACCAACGTACCTGTGGACGAGACAATCGGAATGATAGCCGACAGAGTGTATCGTGATCCAGCCTGTACTCCTCTTGACATACCAGAAAATATTCTGAGGAAACTACTCCAAGCTTGTACTAAAGAGGCACCCTTCTTGAGCCCGGATGGGCACATGTATAAGCAAGTAGATGGGGTCGCCATGGGTTCTCCCCTAGGTGTCCTGTTTGCAAACTTCTACATGGGTACCATCGAGCAAAAAGTCTTAGTCGACATGAACTTGAAACCGGCCATATACTGCAGGTATGTTGACGACATTTTTACACAGGTACCTGATGTCAGACATCTGCAGGAGCTGAAGGAGGCATTTGAGCAGAGTTCCGTGCTGCGTTTCAGTTACGAGATGGAAAAAGATGGGAAGCTGCCCTTTCTAGATGCAACAGTCATGGAAAAGGGCGGAGGTTTCCACACTGCAGTCTACACTAAGGAAACAAACATAGGAATGTGCCTAAATGCCAACAGCGACTGCCCAGACAGGTACAAGAGGAGTGTTGTTAACACATATGTCGACCGTGCTCTCAGCCACAGCTCAGAATGGAAGCAAGTCGACGAAGAACTCTGTAGGGTAAGGCAGGTCCTAGTCAATAACGGCTTCTCCAATGGTTTCGTCGAAGACATCATAAGAAGGAAAGTGAAAAGCCATGCAACCTCTGAAGAGACAACTAACACAACACCTATACCCCCTATTAGACTATTTTACAGGAACTTCTTTTCCACAGCTCATAAAACGGAGGAAAGGGTCCTGAAAGATATTGTTAATAGAAACGTTATCCCTACAGACAAAAATCAGAGGATACAACTGACGATTTACTATAAAACCAGAAAAACGGCCAGCCTACTCATGAGAAACTCTCCAGACACAAAACAGAACGCTTTAAATGAGACTAACGTCGTCTATGCCTTCAAATGCCCTCTTGGGGACTGTAAGCTCCAAAAAACCCAGTATATAAGCAAGACAACAACATCTCTTTCTAGGCGTTTAACGATGCATAAGCAACAGGGCTCCATTAAGGAACATATAATCTCTTCCCACAACCAAACCATCGCCAGAGAAATCCTAGTAAACAACACAGAAATCATCGATAGATACAGCGATAGCAGGCGGCTTGACGTTTGCAAGGCACTACACATCAAGAAGTCAACACCAGCAATCAACAGCCAATTATTGCACAACTATATTCTACCCACCTCAAGACTCCGCTCCAATATAGAAGCATCAAGAAATATGGACCAATAGGCTTTCTACAAACACTTCTATTCAATATCCATTGTTTCGTGTTCTGTCTTGTGTTGATGAAATTAATACCTTATTAATACTCTTGTTCTGTCTTGTGTTGATGAAATTAATACCACATCTTGTTCTGTCTTGTGTTAATGCCACATCACCCCTTCCACCTCACTCAAATGTAGATATAAAATCGGAGATGCGTAAGTTCTATTCAGTTGTGTATTTGTGAACTAAAGTCTTTGAAAATGTAATAAGTTTTACGAAACGCGCTCGTGTCGCGTCAGACTAGAAATAAAAATGAATTTTGGAGAATTGATTTTTGATTTACCTCCAACAGTGAAAAGAAATGTACGAAAGATTGAGAAAATTCGTGTTAGAATTATTAATCTTACTTTTTCGGTCATATTTAATATATATATATATATATATATATATATATATATATATATATATATATATATATATATATATATATATATATATATATATATATATATATATATATATATATTTTTTTTTAAAGTTATATATATATAGTTATTATATTATATATTATATTATATATTATATATAGAGTTATATTATATAAAATATATATATATATATATATATATATATATATATATATATATATATATAGATATATATATATATATATACATATATATATACATATATATATATATACATATATATATATATATATATATATATATATATATATATATATATATATATATATATATATATATATATATATATATATATGAATGAAAACTCACATTAGGACCATTTGGTCCTGGGGACCATTCAGGCTTGTTCGCATATATATATATATATATATATATATATATATATATATATATATATATATATATATATATTAAATATGACCGAAAAAGTAAGATTAATAATTCTAACACGAATTTTCTCTATCTTTCTTACGTTTCTTTTCACTGTTGATGGTAATTCAAAGATCAATTCTCCAAAATTCATTTTTATTTTTAGTCTGACGCGACACTTGAGCGCGTTTCGTAAAACTTATTACATTTTCAAAGACTTTAGTTTACAAACACACAACTGAAACTGAATAGAGCTTGCACATCTTCGAGTTTATATCTACATTTGGGTGAGGTGGATGAGGTGAAAACAAACTTTCAACATTGGGTATTAAATGGGTGTTAAATTCAAACACAAGACAGAACACGAAACAATGGGTATTGAATGGAAGTAATTGTAGAAAGCCTATTGGTCCATATTTCTTGATGCTTCTATATTGGAACGGAGTCTTGAAGTGGGTAGAATATAGTTGTGCATTAATTGGCTGTTGATTGCTGGTGTTGACTTCTTGATGTGTAGTGCCTCGCAGACGTCTAGCCGCCTGCTATCGCTGTATCTATCGATGATTTCTGTGTTGTTTGCTAAGATTTCTCTGGTGATGGTTTGTTTGTGGGAAGAGATTATATGTTCCTTAATGGAGCCCTGTTGCTTATGCATCGTTAAACGGCTGGAAAGAGATGTTGTTGTCTTGCCTATATACTGGGTTTTTTGAGGCTTACAGTCCCCAAGAGGGCATTTGAAGGCATAGACGACGTTGGTCTCTTTTAAAGCGTTCTGCTTTATGTCTGGAGAGTTTCTCATGAGTAGGCTGGCCGTTTTTCTGGTTTTATAGTAAATCGTCAGTTGTATCTTCTGATTTTTGTCTGTAGGGATAACGTTTCTACTGACAATATCTTTCAGGACCCTTTCCTCCGTTTTATGGGCTGTGGAAAAGAAGTTCCTGTAAAATAGTCTCATAGGGGGTATAGGTGTTGTGTTAGTTGTCTCTTCAGAGGTTGCATGGCGTTTCACTTTCCTTCTTATGATGTCTTCCACAAAACCATAGGAGAAACCGTTGTTGACTAGGACCTGCCTTACCCTACAGAGTTCTTCGTCGACTTGCTTCCATTCTGAGCTGTGGCTGAGGGCACGGTCGACATAAGCGTTAACAACACTCCTCTTGTACCTGTCCGGGCAGTCAATGTTGGCATTCAGGCACATTCCTATGTTTGTTTCCTTAGTGTTGAATGCAGTGTGGAAAACTCCGCTCCTTTCCATGACTGTTACATCTAGAAAGGACAGCTTCCCATCCTTCTCCATCTCGTAAGTGAAACGCAACACAGAATTCTGCTCAAATGCCTCCTTCAGCTCCTGCAGATGTCTGACATCAGGTACCTGTGTAAAAATGTCAACATACCTGCAGTATATGGCTGGTTTCAAGTTTATGTCGACTAAGACTTTTTTGCTCGATGGTACCCATGTAGAAGTTTGCAAATAGGACACCTAGGGGAGAACCCATGGCGACCCCATCTACTTGCTTATACATGTGTCCATCCGGGCTCAAGAAGGGTGCATCTTTAGTACAAGCTTGGAGTAGTTTCCTTAGACTGTTTTCTGGTATGTCAAGAGGAGTACAGGCCGGATCACGGTACACTCTGTCGGCTATCATCCCGATTGTTTCATCCACAGGTACGTTGGTAAACAGAGATTCTACGTCCAACGAGGCTCTTGTCCCTGTGGCCCGTGTTCCCCGCAGCAAGTCAACAAATTCCTTTGGAGACTTCAGGCTGAAGGCGCAAGGGACATAAGGAGTCAGCAAGCCGTTGAGTCGTTTCGCCAGTCTGTACGTGGGTGTGGGTATCTGGCTGATGATTGGCCGAAGTGGGTTTCCAGGCTTGTGTGTCTTGACATTTACATACGCATATCCAGGTTTATATTCCTCAATAATCTTTGGCAGGTGGAGTCCAGATTTCTTGGCGTTCACAGTTTCGATCAATTTGTTGACCTTTGCTTTCAGTTCGGCTGTAGTGTCCTTCGTTACCCTTTGGAATTTAGTTTGGTCAGAGAGTATGAGGTTTATTTTCGCCAGATATTCGTCTTTATACTTTCATAAGAAAAAATTTTGAGAAAATATAATAATTCAGGAAAACTTGGCTTATTAGGCAAATCGGGCCTTGCATAGTAGGCTGAGAAGTGCATTCTGGCTACTAGGTACGACATATATATGTATATATATACACATATATTGTGACGGTAAAAATAGATGTTAATGCAGTCTTCTCTAGGCAGATGGAGTGCCAGTCACAAAAGAATTAAAAAAAAAGTTAAACTGCAAGTTGTCTTTACTGTGAGGTTAACTAGGAGAAAACATACAGAACAAAAATTTAAAAATACATAACTTTAATAGGGATCTTACTTAAAACAAATTACTAAATAAAAATGTTATTTTAACTAGGCTTTATACAGATTGCAAATTAAACAAGATAAACAGACAATTAAATTTACGTTACGTTAATACTAGAAAATATGGAATATTGTTAGTCAAACTGAATAGGTCTGTTACTACACTGGGGTATGTTAACCGGTCTACTCAGCAAGAGCACTCAGGAGTAATTTAACTCGTAGTGGGCTAGGCAGCCCTATATATACACAATGATAGTCGGGCAGAGGGCACTGGTGACTTCTTGAACTATTAACTGGCTCTTCAACTGTTTGTTTCGGAGGGTGGGAGCTCCCGGGGCGTCGCCAGGTGCGAGGTGGGGCAATGGTGAAGGGGGGACACTGGTAGTACTGTGTATACGTCTGGAATTTTTTATTTTTTATTTTTATAAAAGAAAATACATAATATACAAAACAGTCAATATAAAACAACAAATCATACATACTAAACAGGACAAATATAACAAAGTACGGAAACACTGATGCAAACTAAACATACCCAACAAAAACCAAGAAAGAAAACACATGATACAAGACACAAAATGAGAAAACCCCGAAACGGGCACGGGAGTTTACACACCCACACACACACACAAAAAAACAGAACTTTACAAATAAATAACACAAGATATAAATAACATAAAACATAGTCACATCCACAAAAAAACGTAAGTACAAAAATACAGAAAGAAAAACAAACAAAACACGCCCAGCCCAACAACCCAAACACAGGTGCAGAGTAGCACATAACAACAACAGGCCTCCTAAACCACCGACACAGAGGCAAAAGTACAAAGCTACAGGAAACAACAAAAAATAAATAAAGAAAAACAGTTAAATACATAAACAGGGAAATACAAACAGAGATAACATAAACACAGAAATGCCGCAAACATAATAAAGCAATTTAACAAGGACAAGAAAATAAACACACGCACACAAGCGACATACACAACCACACCGCCCACCACCGCAACACAATACACAGGGCGAGCGCAACGACACGAAAGAAATAACACCAAACACCCACAACCGCACACAACCACAACACAAACATACACACCAAATGCAAAGCACAAAACATACAACAAAACAGGCCACGCAGGGGCAAGAACAACACCCACACCCACAGACAAGGACACCCACCTGTGAACACAGGCACCGGGGAAACATCACGCACAACACAGACAGAAACCAAACACACATACTTCTCCGGGTACTCCCGAACTGGAAACCGTAAGCAATAAGCCTCCCAAATAAGTTGATCACATTCAGGAAGCGGACATCCAGGAGGTGCGGTAGGCCGAGGCATCGAATTCGGCACTTTCAAGACAAAACACTGCGCCCGGGAACCCAGATGGTAGATTGGGCACCAGGGAACAGGGTGCACCAGGTCATCACGCTCAAAAGCCACAGTTGTCGTAGATCTGTCGATCACCTCGCCGGACGGGAGGATGAAAGGGATGGGTTTCCCCATAGGAAGCTGGTCACAGGGCCACACACCGTATATATATATATATATATATATATATATATATATATATATATATATATATATATATATATATGTCGTACCTAGTAGCCAGAACTCACTTCTCAGCCTACTATGCATGGCCCGATTTGCCTAATAAGCCTAGTTTTCATGAATTAATGTTTTTTCGACAACCTAACCTACCTAACCTAACCTAACCTAACGTTTTCGGCTACCTAACCTAACCTAACCTATAAAGATAGGTTAGGTTAGGTTAGGTAGGGTTGGTTAGGTTCGGTCATATATCTACGTTAATTTTAACTCCAATGAAAAAAAATTGACCTCATACATAATGAAATGGGTAGCTTTATCATTTCATAAGAAAAAAGTTAGAGAAAATATATTAATTCAGTAAAACTTGGCTTATTAGGCAAATCGGGCCTCGCATAGTAGGCTGAGAAGTGAGTTCTGGCTACTAGGTACGACATATATATATATATATATATATATATATATATATGTCGTACCTAATAGCCAGAACGCACTTCTCAGCCTACTATGCAAGGCCCGATTTGCCTAATAAGCCAAGTTTTCATGAATTAATTGTTTTTCGACTACATAACCTACCTAACCTAACCTAACCTAACTTTTTCGGCTACCTAACCAAACCTAACCTATAAAGATAGGTTAGGTTAGGTTAGGTAGGGTTGGTTAGGTTCGGTCATATATCTACGTTAATTTTAACTCCAATAAAAAAAAATGACCTCATACATAATGAAATGGGTAGCTTTATCATTTCATAAGAAAAAAATTAGAAAAAATATATTAATTCAGGAAAACTTGGCTTATTAGGCAAATCGGGCCTTGAATAGTAGGCCAAAAAGTGAGTTCTGGCTACTAGGTACGACATATATATATATATATATATATATATATATATATATATATATATATATATATATATATATATATATATATATATATATATATATATATACATATATATATATATATATATATATATATATATATATATATATATATATATATATATATATATATATATATATATATATATATATATATATATATATATATTGTGACGATAATCTCTTTCAAGAGACATTGAGCCTGCTCTTCCCTACCTAAAGTTACGTCCAGTCTACAAGTATAAGATGCTACATTCAAGATACATCCACCGGTAGCACAAAACATTTTGACCAAGAGGCAAAACGTACCCTAAACTCCCAACTCCACACACCCTCCACGCCGGCTCGTCATCAACCAGCCAACTACCCATCCCAGCCTGCCTGTTCCTGATTGGTGACTCGCCGACCGCACACCTTCACACTGCACCTCAGCGCCATCTACCTGAGTCGATGTCTGGGCCTGGACCAGCCATCAACTTCAGAATATTCTTTGTGCTCTAAGAGTTGACATCTCTCTCTGGCATACATAGCTTTGTATACTAAGGGAGGTCTCAGCCATAGCCAATATTCTCAGCACCATTTTACTATTTACTATTTTGTCTCACATTGTTTTTGCATTTATCTTTGTTATTTAATTGCACTATTCATTTCCCCGAGATTTGTATTTATTTTCATTTATGTTTAAAGTAAATATTAAAGTTTCATTGTCCATACTTTGTGTTTTACGTGTTCCTCCCTCTCACTTACCACAGACAACAGGCAAGCAGTGTATCTTTTTGTGGTAAGTGTGACCAGGCATTGACCCCTGCCATTGGAGGACTGCCGAACATCTATACTCCAACACTTTCCCGTCACTTTCACTATATATATATATATATATATATATATATATATATATATATATATATATATATATATATATATATATATATATATATATATATATATATATATATATATATATATATATATAACACCTAGAAGGGGTACCACCTCTGGTGCAAGTGTAGGGACCCATAGCCTCGGAGAAGAAAATAAAGAGTACTCAGAGAAGACCTTGTGGATCCTCACTGAACACTTTGATATTTTCTTCTCCTACCACCCCTATTCTTTTGGTATGTGTGTATATTTATCTAACTTTATTTGAAAATGTCATTACACAAAAAAAGTTACAATATTGGTTACATGCAGGGTGCAAGGCTACTTGTCACAAGTTGTACAGCTCTTCCAGCTCCTCAGATGGCGGGCAGGAACCATGGATGCAGTGAGCATTTCCTCTCTGGATTGCCACACTAAGGCGCTGAAAAAGAAAACTGGCAGCTCTAGGGTCTCTAGTTGTTTCGATTAGCTTAGACCCCAACTCCTTTAAAAAGCTAGCAGCACTTTTACCCCAGGCACCAAGTGTCTCTGAGGCAATGGGGACAAAATTGTAGCGGTGCTCAAGGTCTCTGTATTTACGTGACTTGTCCGCTTCCCGGTGATTGGCAGCTCCTCCTGCTTGTGTAGCACTGAAGTCAACATAGGTATCGGCCAAAGTTGAAACGCATGTGTAGTCCCACACCAACTGTCTACCATTCTTCCAGGGGTTCACCGTGATTCCGTCTGGGCGACCGACAGGCTCATCAGAGTTGCGGGACATTAGGTAACGGGGCTCTCTCTCTGCTGGACAACCGGCTGTGGTAAGGCTTCTCTTAATAATATATATATATATGATATATATATATATATATATATATATATATATATATATATATATATATATATATATATATATATATATGCAACAATGATCACAAAAACACTGATCCAAGTATGCAGAATAACCACATGTGAAAAATAAAAAATGCTTAACGCGTTTTCAGCTAATTCGCCTTCATCAGAGCAAAGTAGAATGAAGATCTTCATTCTACTTTGAGCCTGCTCAAAGTAGCGTGGTTATTCAAAGTATTCATGGTTAGTAGCCTGGTTATTCTGCATATGTATATATATATATATAAATATATATATATATATATATATATATATATATATATATATATATATATATATATATATATATATATATATATATATATGTCGTACCTAGTAGCCAGAACGCACTTCTCAGCCTACTATGCAAGGCCCAATTTGCCTAATAAGCCAAATTTTTCTGAATTAATATATTTTCTCTAATTTTTTTCTTATGAAATGATTAAGCTACCCATTTCATTATGTATGAGGTCAATTTTTTTATTGGGGTTAAAATTAACGTAGATATATGACCGAACCTAACCAACCCTACCTAACCTAACCTAACCTATCTTTATAGATTAGGTTAGGTTAGGTAGCCGAAAAAGTTATGTTAGGTTAGGTTAGGTAGTCGAAAAAACATTAATTCATGAAAACTTAGCTTATTAGGCAAATCGGGCCTTGCATAGTAGGCTGAGAAGTGCGTTCTGGCTACTAGGTATGACATATATATATATATATATATATATATATATATATATATATATATATATATATATATATATATATATATATATATATATATATATATATATATATATATATATATATTGTGACGGTGTTCCCCTCCTGATATTTCTCCCACGCCTGCAGTAAGAGTCATGTCTACTTTTCCCAAGCGTTCTCTACGTTGCAGGCTACAATTTGATATATGGGAGAGAGTGAAGTGTTCTCGGAGAGCCGAGAAATTTGTGAAATAGTAATATTTTGGCCTGTGGTATAGGCCCTTTAGGGAGCCAAGATGGCGCTTGCCTCCCTGATTTCCCGCCAAAACCATGTGACGTCAGTGGCACCGGATTGGTCACTGACAGCAATGTGGCACCGGGAGCCAATGAAAACCTCCCGTGGCGAAAGTGACGTCACGAAGGAAGGGGGTCCGGCCAGCACGCCGAGCTGGCGCCAGCAGTCAGAAACGACACGTCAAAGAGGTCGGACGTGCGACGATTGGTCCTGTCAGTTTGACAGTTGTTTCCCGCTCCCGTGGATTTATGCGTCACCTGAAGTCTGCCAGTACTCTGAGAGGTCTTCCCTAGTTCATGTGTTGAACCAGAGAGGGAATCGACGGTTATTTGAGCAACAAGTGCTCCAGTCAGGTACTGTGCAAGAAGAAGCAGTGAAGCCGTGCAGTGACGTATGTGACGTCTGTGGCAGTTCACCAGTTCGTGACAGCGTAGTGGCTGACAGAGCCACTGAGTAGCTGAGGAAGGAGAGGACTATTTGGGGAATCCGGACGACTGTTGCTGAGACGTAGGCGGCAGCCGTTGATGGGAGAAGACGACGGCCAGGAGGCCGACTCCAACCCTTCAAGAAGTCAAGAAGGAGGACGGACCTGCAGTGAAGAGGGCACGGAGACGACGCGCTAAACGGTGGGACGACGAGAGGCTCTGGTAGGACACGACGACGTGTCGTGTGGGGGCGTTCCCGACACGAGGACCAGGAGCTACATCTCGACTCTCATCGGAGGATAGGTTGAAGTAGGTGTTTCTAGTTCCCTCCCCATTCCCCTTTAGTTAGCTATATTATTCGGCTATATTATCTAGCCTGAGGATTTTATATGTCGTGAGCAAGTCTCACCAATGTCACAGTGAGGCACCAGTTGGCCGTGTAGTACTATCAAGAGTACTTATCATACTTATGTTGATTATTGGTGTGTACAGGCACCAGAAACAAGTGATAAATTTACTGTGTTGTGTATATCTTTCTAGAGATTTTGATGTGAACATATAGTGATAAATTATATATAATATTATGCCAGTATTTGGAAGTTAGGCTATGTGCCCAGAAACTATTTATTTTACCATTTACTGATGTCTGATCTATATGCATTATTATGTCTGTGTTCGTGCAGTGATTAATCATTTGTGAGTACAGTGAATTATTGCGTTTTCGCCCTCGAGAGAAAGTACTGAAAACTCCAGTGTTAATACTTTATAATATGTCATTGAATGAAGGGCAAGGAAAACCATTGCAGTGAGTCATTGTAGCATTGATTGTAGAAACGACTGTTTGAGCCTGAGTACAGTGTAACCAAGTGATACATGCTATTGTGCCAATATCGAGAGTGCGAGTTTCTGGTAATATTGGAGAACTTAAAGAAACAGCGCGCGTGAATCTGAAAACAAGCAATAAGCTTTCGCGCGGGGGCCAGGCGATCAGCTGTTCTTGACACTTGATGAGGAGGGGAGGTGTTGCCACTTAGTGAGCGCATACTATTCGTGGGAACTACCGGCCGCTGCCAGGATCAGTTGATTTATTTATTATTGTTTGGCCTTGTGACATCTTTCATACATTTTAAGTAAAATACAAAACTACCTTTGTGTTTTTATCATCTCCTCCATTGATCTTGTGGCTATATTATACCGAAAGCATAGAGTGATAACAGTAAGTACCTGCCTGATTCCTGATCTTTTGAGTGTGACCTTGCCAAGGCTACCACTAATTCCACCAGTCCACTGAGGTGTTACTGGCCACCTTAAACACCAGTTGGCGACCTTGTGGTTAACCGTAGAGCCCGATTGTTGGGGAGGGCACATGACAGTCAAGTGAACGAGTCGTGTTCCCACTCTTTCTTAATCAGAGGCCGTTGAGATTGACTGGGAGATTCTCCTGGCATGCAGTGGCGCCGTGAGGATCGAGTGAAGACCCGCAGGGCTACGGTGAGTGACCTTGAGCATAACTATTGCTCACCCCAGAGTAAGGATAGAGAAGTTGAAACCCCAACATTGGTGACCTCGCCAGGATACGATCGAAGTAAAGGTTGCAGTGGTGGTACTTGGCAGTGGTGTTAGAGATCAGGTGCAGGTTATCACTCATAGCACAAGATGGAGGATGATAAAGTGACGAGGTTTATTGACTCTAGAGACGAACAGGTGCTGGAAGAGTGCACCAAGGCACAGTTACAGGCAATAGCGGATCATTTTGGAATAAAGCTGAAATCTGCCAGAGTTGGTGAAAGAAGACTAGAGATAATGGCTCAGCTCAGAGCAAGAGACGAAGCTTTGGGGGAAGAACGGCCCCAAACACCTGCCAGTGTGGGTGAACACCTGAGCATTGGTGGAAGCAGCAGGGGATCCAGCGGCAGCAGGCACAGCGTGAAGCTGGAAATAATGAAGTTGCAGCTGGAAGCATAGCAGCGCAAAGAAGAGCGAGAAGCAGAAGCACAGCTACGCAGGGAAGAACAAGAGCGAGAAGCACAGTTGAAGCGTGAGGAACGAGAAGCACAGCTACGCAGGGATGAACACGAGCGAGAAGTTAGGCTGAGACAATTGGAAATAGAAGCCAACCAGGAGTTGGAGCTGAAGCGAGCTGAACTGGGACTAGGTGCACCTGCTCCGCCGCCACAGGAAGACCGACGAGTGAGGGAACGAGACCTGCCGGTCTTTGTGCCTAGTGAAGCCGAAAGTTTCTTCGATCACTTTGAGAGAGTTGCTGCTCTGAAGAGGTGGCCGAGGGCAGAGTGGGCGGAGTTAGTGCAAGGGAGGCTCACAGGTGAAGCTCGCGAAGCCTTCACTAGGCTCGACTTCCAGGAATGCACCAACTACGATGCGGTAAAACGAGCTGTGCTCCGTTCCTTCAAGCTCACGGCGGAGTGTTACCGGAAGAGGTTTAGAGAATGTACCCGGTCACCAGGAAAATCGTATGCGGAGACGGCGAGGGACATGGAAAGAAAGTTCCTTAAGTGGCTGGACTCTGAAGAAGCGGGGTCGGCCGAAGAGGTCAAGGAACTAATGGTCATGGAAAAGTTTATGTCCGTGCTCCCTCCTGAGATCAGGATGAGGGTAAAGGAGGCGGACATAAAGGACCTGAGGGCCGCAGCCGACCGAGCCGACATGTTAGAAGAAGCCCTACACCCACGCCGAGAGGGACAGCACCGACCACCCGTATACGTCGGAAACGATAGGAATTATAGAAGGACGGATGGATGGAGGACAGGAGCGAGTTCTCCCAAATCCCACCTCTCAAGTTGGAACACCCGAGGATCAAAAGGTGCTGCAGAACCGATCAAGAAGAACCAAGTGGAGAGCTCGGGAGCTGTTGCTGCGACCAAGGAGTCAACAAGCGGTGCGGGAAAGACACAGGGTGCGACGGCCTCTGGAGGCAGTGCTAAGGCGAGCGGTGGCGGATAGTCTCCGCCGAGGGTCCGCTGCTACAACTGCGGAATAATCGGACACGTCGCGCGGGAATGCAGACGCCCTAAGCAGCGGGGACACATTGCTTTAGTGATGTTCGAGGACCAGAGGGCCGAGAGAGTGCGGGATGAACCCGTGCTGAGTGGGGAGAAGAAAGTTCACCCATTCGTGTGTCAAGGAACTGTAAGGATGGGGGACGCAGACCCCATCCCCGTGAAGATCTTAAGAGACACTGGGGCCGATTTTACCCTGGTGAGTGAAACCCTGTTCCCCGAGGGTTACAAGAGTACCAGTGTGGGGGTGGCAAGTGTGACCACTGTGGGAGGCCCAGTGAGGGTGCCCCTACACCAGGTAACTTTAAATTCCGACTATGGCTGCCAGACCCTTGTGGTGGGAGTCTGTACATCAATGCCCAAGATGGAGGCGCAGGTCATCTTGGGGAATGACGCGTGTGGAGGATATGTCCTTCCGAATCTTGTGAAAGGCGAAGAGTGCCTAGAACAATACAAGGAGACAGGCGGAGAGTTGAACGCCTGTGGGGGCGAGAAGGGAATCGCACCGGTGGCGTTCCCAGTTTGTGCTGTGATACCAAGACAACGCGAAGAACAAGGAGGTTGTGGATCTGATGGGGCTGAGGAGTCGACTGACAGCCTGGGAATAGATCACCTCTTCGTAGAACCCGGAGAACGAGCGGAGGGCGAAGACAGCCCAAGTGGTGAGTTGCAGGTGACCCTCACCAGTTCTCTAGGGGTAGACCGCACTCGTTTTGGACAGTTGCAGCAGGAGGAGTTCCCCGATTTGATTAGTGAGGCCCAAGGAGGACGTGTTGGCCCTGAGAAGGCTACTCATTTTTACCTTCAAGACGGCATGCTGATGAGGCAGTGGAGACCTGTGAGGGTGGAGGCCGGGGAAGAGTCTCTAAGCACGAGGCACCAGGTAGTGTTGCCGGCCCAGTGCAGAGCGGCCGTGTTGGAACTATCGCACTCCGTGGGCTCTGCAGGTCACCTGGGAGTGACTAAGACGCTGCGAAGGATCAGGGATTACTTTTACTGGCCAGGTATGGACGCCGAGGTGAGGCGCTATTGTAAGACGTGCTTACCATGCCAGAGGGCAGGGAAGAGCCAGTCCGCGATACCGAAGGCCCCATTGATCCCTGTTCCAGCGTTTGGGCCTGCTTTCGAGCGTCTGCTAGTTGACGGGGTGGGTCCTTTGCCAAGGACGAAGAAAGGGAACACCTACCTAATGACGATAATGTGTGCTTCCACTAGGTTTCCGGAAGCCGTCCCGATGCGACGTTTAACGTCGCAAGGAGTAGCCGGCCAACTACAACGATTTTTCTCTTGGGTGGGGATGCCCAAAGAAATCCAGACAGACTGCGGAAGCATATTTCAGTCGAAGTGGTTCCGACAGACGGTGGCAGGATGGGGAGTGACTCAGATTCGATCGTCGCCCTACCGACCGCAGTCGCAGGGGGCGATCGAAAGATTCCACTCCACATTGAAGACCGTGCTGAGAGTATTCTGCGCAGAACAGGGGGCTGAGTGGGATGAGGCTGTATACCCCGCGTTATTTGCCATACGTAACGCGGTGGTAGAATCACTAGGATTCTCACCATTCCAGCTAGTGTATGGACACGAGGTGAGAAGTCCCCTGTCCATGCTGAGGGAACAATGGACACCGGGAGCGACCGTGGGAACGGTGAACGAATATGTCCAGAAGTTTAAAGAACGTCTCACTCTAGCGAAGGAACTGGCTGGGAAACACCTGAAGGAGGCGCAGCGTAAGATGTCGGAGTGGTACGACAAGAGAGCTACGCAGAGGGATTTCCAGGTCGGGTCCCAAGTAATGGTTTTGCTGCCAGGTAGAGGTAGGGTGACCGAGTCGCGGTTCGAGGGACCATACCAAGTGCTGCGACGGTTGGGTCCTGTGTCGTACGAAATTGGGAAGCCGGACAGACCCTGAAAGAAACAGGTGTGTCACGTGGACCGCCTGAAGCCCTTCTTCACTGTGGAAGGAGGAGCCGCCAGGCAGGAAGGAACGATAACCCGAGAACCCCAGCAGAAGACAGTTCTGTGCGTACAGGTGGACCAAGAACTCCCAGAGGAGGAAGGAAAGTGGTCCAGGGCGGATGGCACCCGTCTCACCAACACTGAGAGTCTGGCAAACATCAAGGACAAGCTGTTACATCTGGAAGGGCAACAGAGAGCGGACCTGACGGACCTACTGAGAAAGAATGCCTCCCTCTTCACCGACGTGCCCCGACGACACCGGAGTGTGACGCACGAGGTGGAGGTGAGGGACGCCAGGCCCGTCAAACAGAGCGCGTACAGGGTGAGCCCAGAGAAGCAAGAGCTGATGAGAAAGGAGGTGGAGTACCTCCTTGAGAACGACCTTGCGGAGCCCAGTAAAAGTGAGTGGAGTTCCCCATGCCTGTTGGTGAGGAAAAGCGACGGAACATACCGCTTTTGTACAGATTACAGGAGGGTGAACTCCATCACAGTGGCGGATTCTCACCCCATGCCAAGAGTGAGTGATTGCATTGACCAGGTGGGCAGTGCACGATACGTATCCAAGGTCGATCTTCTCAAGGGGTACTACCAGATCTCCTTGACTCCTGAGGCCAGGAAGATATCAGCTTTCGCGACTCCTGACCGGCTGTACCAGTACAAGGTGTTGCCCTTCGGTATGAAAAACAGCGGCAGCTGCTTCCAGCGAATGATGAACGAGCTGTTAAGGGGTGCAGCAGGATGCACGGTTTACATCGATGACATCGTCGTGTACGCCGACGATTGGGAGACGCATCTGGAGAGACTTGGGGAATTATTCAGAAGGTTAGAGGAGGCTAACCTGACTGTAAATTTGGCCAAGAGTGAGTTCGGGAAAGCTCACTTAGAGTACCTCGGTTTTGTCATCGGCCAAGGTGAAGTCACTCCAGTTGATAACAAAGTAGCAGCCATAAAGGTATACCCCGTGCCCAAGACGCGCAAGGAGTTGCTCAGGTACCTCGGAATGATAGGGTACTATCGTGGGTTCTGCCTAAATTTCTCCACGGTAGCGCATCCCCTAACCGAGCTACTCTCCAAGAATGTAAGATGGAGATGGGGAGAGGCCTGCCAAGAGTCTTTTGAAAAGACCAAGAAATTGTTGACGGAGGCCCCAGTATTGATATCTCCAGATTTTTCAGCCGGTTTTATCCTGTACGTGGACGCCAGCGACGTTGGAATAGGGGCCATGTTGGCTCAAGAACGGAGTGAAGTACATAGGCCAGTAGCGTTCTACTCGAAGAAGTTTGTAAAATACCAGCGGGCCTACAGCACCGTTGAGAAGGAGGCATTGGCGCTAGTTATGGCCCTGAAGCACTTTGATGTATACGTGGGAGGAGGGGCGAGACCTGTTCTGGTATTCACAGACCACAACCCTCTCACATTTTTATACAAGATGAAGAATTCCAACCAACGTCTAACGAGGTGGGCGTTGTTACTGCAAGAATACCGGCTGGAAATCAAACACATCAAGGGGAAGGACAACGTAGTTGCGGATGCCCTATCCCGTATGCATTAACCAGACATGACTCTTATTTTAAGGGGAGGGGTATGTGACGGTGTTCCCCTCCTGATATTTCTCCCACGCCTGCAGTAAGAGTCATGTCTACTTTTCCCAAGCGTTCTCTACGTTGCAGGCTACAATTTGATATATGGAAGAGAGTGAAGTGTTCTCGGAGAGCCGAGAAATTTGTGAAATAGTAATATTTTGGCCTGTGGTATAGGCCCTTTAGGGAGCCAAGATGGCGCTTGCCTCCCTGATTTCCCGCCAAAACCATGTGACGTCAGTGGCACCGGATTGGTCACCGACAGCAATGTGGCACCTTGAGCCAATGAAAACCTCCCGTGGCGAAAGTGACGTCACGAAGGAAGGGGGTCCGGCCAGCGCGCCGAGCTGGCGCCAGCAGTCAGACACGACACGTCAAAGAGGTCGGACGTGCGACGATTGGTCCTGTCAGTTTGACAGTTGTTTCCCGCTCCCGTGGATTTACGCGTCACCTGAAGTCTGCCAGTACTCTGAGAGGTCTTCCCTAGTTCATGTGTTGAACCAGAGAGGGAATCGACGGTTATTTGAGCAACAAGTGCTCCAGTCAGGTACTGTGCAAGAAGAAGCAGTGAAGCCGTGCAGTGACGTATGTGACGTCTGTGGCAGTTCACCAGTTCGTGACAGCGTAGTGGCTGACAGAGCCACTGGGTAGCTGAGGAAGGAGAGGACTATTTGGGGAATCCGGACGACTGTTGCTGAGACGTAGGCGGCAGCCGTTGATGGGAGAAGACGACGGCCAGGAGACCGACTCCAACCCTTCAAGAAGTCAAGAAGGAGGACGGACCTGCAGTGAAGAGGGCACGGAGACGACGCGCTAAACGGTGGGACGACAAGAGGCTCTGGTAGGACACGACGACGTGTCGTGTGGGGGCGTTCCCGACACGAGGACCAGGAGCTACATCTCGACTCTCATCGGAGGATAGGTTGAAGTAGGTGTTTCTAGTTCCCTCCCCATTCCCCTTTAGTTAGCTATATTATTCGGCTATATTATCTAGCCTGAGGATTTTATATGTCGTGAGCAAGTCTCACCAATGTCACAGTGAGGCACCAGTTTGCCGTGTAGTACTATCAAGAGTACTTATCATACTTATGTTGATTATTGGTGTGTACAGGCACCAGGAACAAGTGATAAATTTACTGTGTTGTGTATATCTTTCTAGAGATTTTGATGTGAACATATAGTGATAAATTATATATAATATTATGCCAGTATTTGGAAGTTAGGCTATGTGCCCAGAAACTATTTATTTTACCATTTACTGATGTCTGATCTATATGCATTATTATGTCTGTGTTCGTGCAGTGATTAATCATTTGTGAGTACAGTGAATTATTGCGTTTTCGCCCTCGAGAGAAAGTACTGAAAACTCCAGTGTTAATACTTTATAATATGTCATTGAATGAAGGACAAGGAAAACCATTACAGTGAGTCATTGTAGCATTGATTGTAGAAACGACTGTTTGAGCCTGAGTACAGTGTAACCAAGTGATACGTGCTATTGTGCCAATATCGAGAGTGCGAGTTTCTGGTAATATTGGAGAACTTAAAGAAACAGCGCGCGTGAATCTGAAAACAAGCAATAAGCTTTCGCGCGGGGCCAGGCGATCAGCTGTTCTTGACACTTGATGAGGAGGGGAGGTGTTGCCACTTAGTGAGCGCATACTATTCGTGGGAACTACCGGCCGCTGCCAGGGTCAGTTGATTAATTTATTAATGTTTGGCCTTGTGACATCTTTCATACATTTTAAGTAAAATACAAAACTACCTTTGTGTTTTTATCATCTCCTCCATTGATCTTGTGGCTATATTATACTGAAAGCATAGAGTGATAACAGTAAGTACCTGCCTGATTCCTGATCTTTTGAGTGTGACCTTGCCAAGGCTACCACTAATTCCACCAGTCCACTGAGGTGTTACTGGCCACCTAAAACACCAGTTGGCGACCTTGTGGTTAACCGTAGAGCCCGATTGTTGGGGAGGGCACATGACAGTCAAGTGAACGAGTCGTGTTCCCACTCTTTCTTAATCAGAGGCCGTTGAGATTGACTGGGAGACTCTCCTGGCGTGCAGTGGCGCCGTGAGGATCTAGTGAAGACCCGCAGGGCTACGGTGAGTGACCTTGAGCATAACTATTGCTCACCCCAGAGTAAGGATAGAGAAGTTGAAACCCCAACAATATATATATATATATATATATATATATATATATATGAATGACAATGTCAGACCACAGAGGAAAATGAAACAGGAATTTCCTTAAGTACTTTCATATATTAAATACATCTTCAGAAGATTCCTTCTGAAGCTGTATTTAATATACGAAAGTACTTAAGGAAATTCCTGTTTCATTTTCCTCCGTGGTCTGACATTGTCACATTCTTAATCACGTGTTTATTTTCGTGATATACACACACACACACACATATATATATATATATATATATATATATATATATATATATATATATATATGTCGTACCTAATAGCCATAACGCACTTCTAAGCCTACTATTCAAGGCCCGATTTGCCTAATAAGCCAAGTTTTCATGAATTAATGTTTTTTCGTCTACCTAACCTACCTAACCTAACCTAACCTAGCTTTTTTTGGCTACCTAACCTAACCTTACCTATAAATACAGGTTAGGTTAGGTTAGGTAGGGTTGGTTAGGTTCGGTCATATATCTACGTTAATTTTAACTCCAATAAAAAAAAATTGACCTCAAACATAGAGAAAAGGGTTGCTTTATCATTTCATAAGAAAAAAATTATAGTAAATATATTAATTCAGGAAAACTTGGCTTATTAGGCAAATCGGGCCTTGAATAGTAGGCTGAGAAGTGAGTTCTGGCTACTAGGTACGACATATATATATATATATATATATATATATATATATATATATATATATGTCGTACCTAGTAGCCAGAACTCACTTCTCAGCCTACTATGCAAGGCCCGATTTGCCTAATAAGCCAAGTTTTACTGAATTAATATATTTTCTCTAAATTTTTTCTTATGAAATGATAAAGCTACCCATTTCATTATGTATGAGGTCAATTTTTTTATTGGAGTTAAAGTTAGCGTAGATATATGACCGAACCTAACCAACCCTACCTAACCTAACCTAAACTATCTTTATAGGTTAGGTTAGGTAGCCGAAAACGTTAGGTTAGGTTAGGTTAGGTAGGTTAGGTAGTCGAAAAAACATTAATTCATGAAAACTAGGCTTATTAGGCAAATCGGGCCTTGCATAGTAGGCTGAGAAGTGAGTTCTGGCTACTAGGTACGACATATATATATATATATATATATATATATATATATATATATATATATATATATATATATATATATATATATATATATATATATATATATATAATACATATATACATATACATATATATATATATTATATATATATTTAAAGCATTTTGAGGCGTGATTGGTTGCGATCAAAATATCAGAGGGAAGCACTGTCAGAGAAAAGTTTAAAGGGAAATCACTTGTAATTCGTGTTTAAAGTGCTTCTTATTCATATACTAAAAGGATGTTTTTGTGAGAGAGTGTGGACGTCGGGCTCTAGCTGCCTGTAGCTATTTGTCGCTGCTTAGTGGTGTTTGCCTGTTGGTGTGAAGCGCCTGCTGGCCGGGGCAGCAGTTATCACTATGGCGCCGGCTGTTGGTGGCCGCATCCGTTGTTTAAATACTGTCCGATTGGACTTTTCTGCTACAGTGGATTGGGAGCATGTGGCAGTTGCGCTTTTGGATGCATTCGACTTTAATATTCCAGATCCCTTTGGCCTTGAGAAGTTTTCCCCAACTCGTGTGGTGGTGACGTTTGTCACGTCACCGGGTTATGTGCAGGTTGTGGAGCGTTGGAACAAGTGAACGGTTCCCCTCCCTGGTACAGCTCTTTAGGTGGCCGTCTCTGATCCGTGGGGCCCCCTGACCTTTGTGAGTGGGCACGGGGTACCTGTGACTTTTCCTGAAGAAGAGCTCCCCTCGGTATTTGCGAGGTTTGGTACGGTGCTGCGTCCTCGTTACAACGTTTTGAGTGCCGGGAGGCTGTGGGGTCTCCGTCTGGGTATTCGTACACTGCAGATGCATCTCACAGGGTCCATCCCTTCCAAGGTTTTATCTTGTGGTGTTTATCTCCGTGTTTTCTATCATGGTCAGGCCCGCACTTGCTTCTGGTTCGGGGAGGAAGGCCAGGACACGGTCCGGTGTGATGTTCCTCGCATGGAGGCCGCTTCTGTTTTTCGGGAGGAGGATTCCCCCCCCCCTCCTAGGTGTGCGGACATCCTCCCCATAGGGTCCTCATCCTGAGGACTTGCCTGGTGGTGTACCTGCGGCGGATGTGCCTGCTGTTCCGTCTGTGCCTGTGGCGTCTCCTGTGCAAGCTTCGGTGGAGGTGCATCCTGTTCCTGGTGCTTCTTCGGTGGATGGGGGTGGTGGTGTCGGTGTGGTACCGGTGCCTCCCATTGAGGGGCTGTGCTTCTTGCGAATGGCGGTGTCGGCGTCTCTCCGGTGGTTATCCTCGATGGTGGCGGCATTCCTAATAACTGTGTTGCACGTCCACCTGCTCCTCCTGGCAGTGTGCTCCATGAGGGGGCATTGTGCTCCCCTGTTCCTCGCCGGAAGCGCGCTTCGGGGGGGGGGCTCACGCAGTAGGGAGCCCCCTGGCAAGCGGGTTGAGGCTTCGTGTGGCTTGGCCTCAGATGGTGACCCTCCCCCCTCCTCCTAATTCTCCTGTGTCTGCTGAGGGTTCTGGAGGTGATGTGGTACCTGAGGGTGGCGAGCTTTCCTCGGCGACGGTGGCCATGAGTGGTACCTGGACGGTGGCGGCGGGGTCTCGGCAGGCTTCGCTGGGTAATACTGGCACAGTTCGCTTCCTGAATTATCCGAGGCCCGGAGTTTCTGTGGATTCCTCCGTGGGGCAGCAGGCAGTTGGCCCTTGCGTTGCAGACGCCGCCTCTGCTGTGGGCCTGTGGGGTTAGGGGGTCCTTGATGGGTTTCGCTGGCACCTGCTACTGTTTGCGTGTGTTTGAATGTACGTGGTCTGAATGAGCTTGCAGTCAAATTGGGCCTAGTGGATATGCTTCGGGAGCAGCGTGTGGATGAGGCTCTGATCCAGGAGCACAATGTTCAAGATGTGTCTGTTATGCAAGGGTTGTGTGCTGATTATCATATTGTGTTGAACCCGCCGAGCACGTCCTTTGGGGAGACGCTTATATTATTTTTTGCGGAGGGCTTCTATTTCTGTGCTTCACACGGAAATGGATGAGGATTGGTGGGTCTTGTTTGTGTGGGTAGAGTTTTTGGGGGTTGTGATTCCGGCCGCTTTGCATGAGGTTTTGCATCCATGTGGGTTTCGTGATGCTGCCGTTTTGTGTGGCAGCCCACTGGAGTATACCTTCGCTGCGTGTGGGGCATGTTCTAGGTTAGATAGGTTCTATGTTTCTGGTGGGGAGTGTTCTGTGTTGGACTTTTGCACGGTCTCAGTGGCTTTCTCTGATCATTGTTTGGTGGTGGTCCGGGTTGGTGTCCAGAGTCAGGTGCGTGTGGGTCCGGGTTGGTGGAAACTTAATTGTCGGTTGTTACGTTGTCCACGTATTTGTGTGCAGTTTCAGGTCTGGTAGGTTGGGATCCTTGCCTGGAGGGCTGCCTTCTCTTCTCTCTTCGTTTGGTGGGAGTGGTGTAAGGTAGAGTGTCGAAGGTTTTTTGGCGTTGTTGCTAAGCGGGAGGCGGCCGGGCGGTTTGGCCTGCTGCAGTTGCTTCAGGCACGACTATGTAGTTTGTTTATGCTGTTGAATGCTGGGGTTGACTGCTTTGGGGAGATTTCTGAGTGTAAGGAGCGTATTTATTGGTTGAGTGCAGAGTTAGTTGAGGGTGTTTGGGTGCGTGCTCATGTGGATGGGGAGAGGCTCTTCCCCTTTCTTTTAGGGCAGGAGAAGGCGGCGAGGGATTCCATTCTTCTTATGGGCTTTCGGTGGCTTGATGGTTCTGTTCTTTCTGACAAGGTGGGGGTTCTGCTTTACATGCGGCGGGAATTGGAGGCACTCTGTGGGGCAGTGCAAGGGGATGGTGTGCTTGCGGATTGTGTTTTGGATGGGTATACCCCTGATGGAGGTGGAGTGTGCCCAGTTGGTGAGGGATGTTTCGTCGGGGAACTCCTGGATATGGTCCAGTCGTTTCGTTTGGGGAAGGTGCCCGGTGTGGATGGCCTTCCCGTTGAGTTCTATATTACCTTTTGGGATGTGTTGAGGGAGGTCCTTTTGGAGGTGGTGCAGGCTTGTCTGCGGGTGGGTGCCCTGCCTAACTAATATTGTGACGGGATCGTGCGGCTGATCCTGAAGCCAGGCGATTTGCCCTTTTTTTTCAAATTGATGGCCGATTACGCTCTTGAATGTTGGTTATAAGATTTTATCTAAAGTTTTAGCGCATCGCTGTCCCATCAGTGGTCTCTGTGGAGCAGTTTTGTGGTGTTCCTGTTCGTGCCCTTGTGAATTGCAATTCTTTGATTTCTGACGTGTTTCTGTACGTGTCCGAGTATCGCCTTTCGGCGGCGATGATCAGCTTGGACTGGTCGAAGGCCTATGATCGGGTGTCGTTGGCGTTTGTGTTCCGTGCGATGGAGCAGTTTGGGTTTCCGTCGATGTTTGTGGATTGGGTGCACATGTTGTCCGCCAGGTGTCGCAGTCTCGTTTGTGTGAATAGGTTTTTTATTTCCTTTTTTCTGATTCGCCGTTCTGTGCGTTGGTGCCCCATGTCTATGCTCTTATATGTGATGTTTCGGGCACCTCTCTTTCGGGCGGTCAAGGCTTGTTCCTTAATTGTGCCTCCTCTTCTACCTTCCTGTCTTTGGCTGCCCACTTGCGGGTATGCTGATGATACCATTTTGTTTGTGGCTTCGGTGGGTTCGGTAGGTGCTATTCAGGACATTATCCTACAGTTTGAGTCCGCCACGGGGGCTGTCCTTAATTGTGCGAAGTCGGGTTTGTTGTGGTTTCCAGTGGTCTCGTTGCTTTGGGTTCTTGGAGTTACCTGGTTTGCCTCTTATAACCGCTCCTTGGAGTGGAATTGGGGAGCTGTCTCTCGTTCGGTTGGGTTATTGTCGAATCGTCCGTTGAAGATCTACCAGTGGGCATTGGTTGATGCGCGTAAGGTTCTGTCACGAGTGTGATCTATGGCTCCGTGCTTTCCTTTGGATCGCCGGAAGGCCTTGGATCTGGAGAGGCTGGTGTACCGGTATGTGTGGTGTGGTTGTTATCAGCAGGTACGTCGTTCGACGCTGGTGTTAAGGGTGAGGGAGAGTGGTGATGGTATTCCTAACCTCCTTACTAGGAGGTTTTTTGTCCTTTTCGTGTAAGGCTGTATATGGGGTTGTTGTTGCCTCGGATGCGGCCTAGAGTGAAGGACTTGTTCCCCGTGTTGGGATTGGGGTGGCATCTGGTCGTCTTTGGGGTGGAGGTTTTTTGGCGCCTCAGCAGCGAGAGTTGATGTTTCGGTTTCTGCATTTGTCACAGGCAACGAATGAGCTGATGTATTTGCTTGGCTTGCGTGATTCTGCATCGTGTGTGCACTGTGGCTTTAGTGAATCGCAGGTGCATGTCTTTTATTTTTGTGTCCGGTTGCAGGGGTTGGTTGCCTGGTTTCAGGATGTCCTGGAGGTGTTTTGTGGACCAGTGTGTTGGGGTAGTGTTTTGCAGTTTTTGTTCTTGCATTTTCCTGATTGTTCGCTGAGGGTGCGCAATACGTTGTGTGTTTTGGTTGCAGATTATGTGTTTTGTGTGTGGGTTGGGAGGCGGGAGGGTTATGGGGTCACTTGCGTTTTTTTTTGTGAGGTGCATGCTGTTTACGTGGTGATGGTTGCAGCGCGCTTTTCCTGCGAAGTTTGGTCAATGGTTTACAGATGCCTAAGCTAGTGGGGATGCTTTTGGGTGCGTGGGTGCATCGGTGGTTGGGGGGCGGTGATTGATCAAGGGTGGGGTTGAGGCGTTATTGTGGGTTTGGGGGGTTGAGGAGGTGTCAGGGGGGTTGCTTTAGCTGTGTGTTCCCTTCCCCGATACTTTGGGCCTCCTTGGCGAGGGTTGCGTGTGGTTGTGTGTCTTCCTTGTGGTGGTGCTGCTCCTGTGCGTGTGTGGTGTATTTCAGTGCCTCCGGGCACCGAGTACTCACCTAATTGTACTCACCTAATTGTGCTTGCGGGGGTTGAGCTTTGGCTCTTTGGTCCCGCCTCTCAACTGTCAATCAACTGGTGTACAGATTCCTGAGCCTACTGGGCTCTATCATACCTACATTTGAAACTGTGTATGGAGTCAGCCTCCACCACATCACTTCCTAGTGCATTCCATTTATTAACTACTCTGACACTGAAAGAGTTCCTTCTAACGTCTCTGTGGCTCATGTGGGTACTCAGTTTCCACCTGTGTCCCCTTGTTCGTGTCCCACCCGTGCTGAAGAGTTTGTCTTTGTCCACCCTGTCAATTCCCCTGAGAATTTTGTAGGTGGTTATCATGTCTCCCCTTACTCTTCTGTTTTCCAGGGATGTGAGGTTCAGCTCCTTTAGCCTTTCCTCGTAGCTCAATCCTCTCAGTTCCGGGACGAGCCTGGTGGCATACCGCTGAATCTTCTCTAACTTTGTCTTGTGTTTAACTAGGTATGGACTCCAGGCTGGAGCTGCATACTCCAGGATTGGTCTTACATAAGTGGTATACAGGGTTCTGAAAGATTCCTTACACAAGTTTCTGAAGGCAGTTCTTATGTTGGCCAGTCTAGCATATGCTGCTGATGATATTCTTTTGATGTGGGCCTCTGGGGACAGGTTCGGTGTGATATCAACCCCCAGATCCTTCTCTCTATTTGATTCTTGCAGGATTTCCCCTCCCAGATGATACCTTGTGTTCAGCCTCCTGCTCCCTTCGCCTAATTTCATCACCTTACACTTTCCAGAGTTGAACTTCAGCAGCCATTTTCTAGACCATTCCTCCAGTTTATCCAGGTCATCCTGTAGTCTCTGTCTATCTTCATCCGTCTTGATTCTTCTCATAATTTTTGCATCATCAGCAAACATCGAGAGGAATGAGTCTATACCCTCTGGAAGATCGTTCACATATATTAGAAACAGGATGGGTCCAAGTACTGAGCCCTGTGGGACTCCGCTGGTGACATCTCGCCACTCTGATGTCTTCCCCCTCACCGTTACTCGCTGTTTCCTGTTGCTTAAATACTCCCTTATCCACTGGAGCACCTTCCCTTTTACTCCTGCCTGTTGCTCCAACTTTTTTAACAGCCTTTTATGGGGTACTGTGTCGAAGGCTTTTTGGCAATCCAGGAAAATGCAGTCGGCCCACCCTTCTCTTTCCTGCCTAATTTTCGTTGCCTGGTCATAAAATTCTATTAACCCTGTGAGGCACGATTTACCATCTCTGAACCCATGTTGGTGGTGCGTTACAAAGTTATTTCCCTCCAGATGCTCTACGAGCCTTTTCCTCACGATCTTCTCCAGCACCTTGCATGGTATACAAGTTAAGGAAACTGGCCTGTAATTCAGTGCCTCTTGCCTGTCACCCTTTTTGTATATTGGGACCACGTTAGCTGTCTTCCAACTTTCTGGTAAGTCTCCTGTTTCCAGTGACCTGTTATACACCATAGAGAGTGGCACACTTAGTGCTTCTGCACCTTCCTTTAGTATCCATGGTGAGATTCTATCAGGCCCAACAGCCTTTGTCACATCTAGCTCCAGCAGACACCTTTTGACCTCATCACTGGCGACCGAGTGTGTCGGTCCGCGTGTGGGATGTTGGTTTGGGGGCTGTTTTCGGCTCCTGCGTGGGCCTGAGTTTTTTCTGTTTTTCTTTTTTTTTTGGCCCTGGTCCGCCTTGGCCTGTGCTCCCTGTATTTGAGCGGTTGTGGTGTGGGTGGTTGTGTGTGTGTTTTCCTTGTTGTTTGCATGCGTGTTTCGTGTGCGAGTTTATGGTTTTCAGTGTGTAGTGTGGTTGGCGCTGTGTGCGTGGTCATCTCTCCACGTCTGTTATGTGTCTGTTTTCTGTTTTAGGTTGAGAGTGTGTTTTATGT
>NC_091198.1:24217077-24222077 GCF_040958095.1 Procambarus clarkii
CCCATCAGCCACCCACCCACCTGCCACCCATCACCCACCCACCTGCCACCCACCAGCCACCCTTAACCACCTCCCTCCCACCTGCCACCCACCTGCCACCCACCAGACACCCATCAGCCACCCACCAGCCACCCAGCTGCCACCCACCTGCCACCCACCGGCCACCCACCTGCCACCCACCAGCCACCCACCTGCCACCCACCTGCCACCCACCTGCCACCCACCAGCCACCCACCAGCCACCCACCTGCTACCCATCAGCCACCCATCAGCCACCCACCTGCCACCCATCACCCACCCACTTGCCACCCACCAGCCACCAACCTGTCACCCACCTGCCACCCACCAGCCACCCATCAGCCACCAACCATCCACCCATCAGCCACCCACCTGCCACCCACCAGCCACCCATCAGCCAACCACCTGCCATCTACCAGCCACCTACTTGCCACCCACCAGTCACCCACCTGCTACCCACCTGCCTCCCACCAGCCACCCATCAGCCACCTACCAGCCACCCACCTGCCACCCACCAGCCACCCACCCACCTGCCATCCATCAGCCACACACCTGCCACACCTGCCACCCATCAGCCACCCACCTGCCACCCATCAGCCACACACCTGCCACCCATCAGCCACCTACCCACCTGCCACCCATCAGCCACCCACCTGCCACCCATCAGCCACCCACCTGCCATCCACCTGCCACCCATGAGCCACCCACCCACCTGCCACCCATCAGCCACCCACCTGCCACCCACCAGCCACCCTTAACCACCTCCCTCCCACCTGCCACCCACCTGCCACCCACCAGCCACCCTTCAGCCACCCACCAGCCACCCAGCTGCCACCCACCTGCCACCCACCGGCCACCCACCTGCCACCCACCAGCCACCCACCTGCCACCCACCTGCCACCCATCAGCCACCCACCCACCTGCCACCCATCACCCACCCACCTGCCACCCACCAGCCACCCTTAACCACCTCCCTCCCACCTGCCACCCACCTGCCACCCACCAGACACCCATCAGCCACCCATCAGCCACCCAGCTGCCACCCACCTGCCACCCACCGGCCACCCACCTGCCACCCACCAGCCACCCACCTGCCACCCACCTGCCACCCATCAGCCACCCACCCACCTGCCACCCATCACTCACCCACCTGCCACCCACCAGCCACCCACCAGCCACCCACCTGCTACCCATCAGCCACCCATCAGCCACCCACCTGCCACCCATCACCCACCCACTTGCCACCCACCAGCCACCAACCTGTCACCCACCTGCCACCCACCAGCCACCCATCAGCCAAAAACCATCCACCCATCAGCCACCCACCTGCCACCCACCAGCCACCCATCAGCCAACCACCTGCCATCTACCAGCCACCTACTTGCCACCCACCAGTCACCCACCTGCTACCCACCTGCCTCCCACCAGCCACCCATCAGCCACCTACCAGCCACCCATCAGCCACCCACCTGCCACCCACCAGCCACCCACCCACCTGCCACCCATCAGCCACACACCTGCCACACCTGCCACCCACCAGCCACCCACCTGCCACCCATCAGCCACCCACCTGCCACCCACCAGCCACCCATCCACCTGCCACCCATCAGCCACACACCTGCCACCCATCAGCCACCCACCAGCCACCCACCAGCCACCCACCAGCTACCCACCTGCCACCCTTCAGCCACCCACCTGCCACCCACCTGCCACCCACCAGCCACCCACCAACCACCCATCAGCCACGCATCAGCCACCCACCAGCCACCCATCAGCCACGCACCTGCCACATACCTGCCACCCTCCAGCCACCCACCGACCTGCCACCCATCAGCCACCCCCTGCCACCCATCAGCCACCCATCAGCCCCCCACCAGCCACCCACCTGCCACCCACCCACCACCTACCAGCCACCCACCTGCCACCCACCAATTTCAACCTGCCACCCAACAGGCACCACCAGCCCCCCTCAGCCACCCACCAGCCACCCACCACCTACCAACCATCCACCAACCACCCACCAACCATCCACCAGTCACCCACCAACCATCCACCAGCCACCCACCAACCACCCACCAGCCACCCACCAACCACCCACCAGCCACCCACTAACCATCCACCAGCCACCCACCAGCCACCCACCAACCATCCACCAGCCACCCACCAACCACCCACCAGCCACCCACCAACCATCCACCAGCCACCCACCAACCACCCACCAACCAACCACCCACCAGCCACCCACCAGCCTCCCCACTAACCATCCACCAGCCACCCACCAACCATCCACCCACCAACCACCCACTAACCATCCACCAGCCACCCACCAACCATCCACCAGCCACCCACCAACCACCCACCAACCATCCACCAACCACCCACCACCCACCCACCAGCCTCCCCACTAACCACCCACCAACCACCCACCAACCATTCACCCACCAACCACCCACTAACCATCCACCAGCCACCCACCAGCCACCCACCAACCACCCACCAACCATCCACCAACCACCCACCAACCACCCACCAGCCTCCCCACTAACCACCCACCAACCACCCACCAACCATCCACCCACCAACCACCCACCAGCCATCCACCAGCCACCCACCAGCCACCCACCAACCACCCACCAACCACCCACCAACCACCCACCAACCACCCACTAACCACCCACCACCCACCCACCACCCATCCACCAACCATCCACCAACCACCCACCAACCACCCACCAACCACCCACCAACCACCCACTAACCACCCACCAACCACCCACCAACCACCCACCAACCACCCACCAACCACCCACCAACCACCCACCAACCACCCACCAACCATCCACCAACCACCCACTAACCACCCACTAACCACCCACCAACCACCCACCAACCACCCACTAACCACCCACCAGCCACCCACCAACCATCCACCAACCACCCACCAACCACCCACCAACCACCCACCAACCACCCACCAACCACCCACCAACCACCCACCAACCACCCACCAACCACCCACCAACCACCCACCAACCACCCACCAACCACCCACCAACCACCCACCAACCACCCACCAACCACCCACTAACCACCCACCAGCCACCCACCAACCATCCACCAACCACCCACCAACCACCCACCAACCATCCACCAACCATCCACCAACCACCCACCAACCACCCACTAACCACCCACCAGCCACCCACCAACCATCCACCAACCATCCACCAACCACCCACCAACCACCCACCAACCACCCACCAACCACCCACCAACCACCCACCAACCACCCACCAACCACCCACCAACCACCCACCAACCACCCACCAACCACCCACTAACCACCCACTAACCACCCACTAACCACCCACCAGCCACCCACCAACCATCCACCAACCACCCACCAACCACCCACCAACCACCCACCAACCACCCACCAACCACCCACTAACCACCCACCAACCACCCACCAACCACCCACCAACCACCCACCAACCACCCACTAACCACCCACCAACCACCCTCATTACCAAGACCCGGAATATTAAGACCATCTTCTCCGCCATAAATTGAAGGAAAATGATAGCCCAAGACTGCAGAGTAAAGAAAAAACTGAGGAGACGGACTAGAGAAGCGAAGACGGAGGAGGGAGAGACTGCTGAAGAACACCAACAATAACAGCAACACACTGCAGATGAACGGAAGGAACAAGGCAAAACACCCGAACAACAGACATAGAGAACAATAACATCGGACTTAATATAGACAATAATAGCAAGATAAAATAACAGCAAGATATTATAACAAACACTATAAGAACAAACATAAGATATAATGATAGACAACATAAAATCCAGTGGTAGTTAAAGAACGACAAGCACACACGTTATACAACGAAGAACAAAGAACAGGAAAATAACAACGCTAAGACGAACAGAATGCAGGAACAAAAGTGAACGATGAACAATGTGAACAGAAAGTAGTTAGAAGTATAAGGTAAAACGAATTACAGTGAAAAGTGCAGATTAGCAGCGCCAGGATATGCGGACTAGGGAGAGGGTGCTGAGGCAGGTGACGACCAGGGAGAGGGTGCTGAGGCAGGTGACGACCAGGGAGAGGGTGCTGAGGCAGGTGACGACCAGGGAGGGGGTGCTGAGGCAGGTGACGACCAGGGAGAGGATGCTGAGGCAGGTGACGACCAGGGAGAGGGTGCTGAGGCAGGTGACGACCAGGGAGAGGGTGCTGAGGCAGGTGACGACCAGGGAGAGGATGCGGAGGCAGGTGACGACCAGGGAGAGGGTGCTGAGGCAGGTGACGACCAGGGAGAGGGTACTGAGGCAGGTGACGACCAGGGAGAGGGTGCTGAGGCAGGTGACGACCAGGGAGAGAGTGCTGAGGCAGGTGACGACCAGGGAGAGGGTGCTGAGGCAGGTGACGACCAGGGAGAGGATGCTGAGGCAGGTGACGACCAGGGAGAGGGTACTGAGGCGGGTGACGACCAGGGAGAGGGTGCTGAGGCAGGTGACGACCAGGGAGAGAGTGCTGAGGCAGGTGACGACCAGGGAGAGGATGCTGAGGCAGGTGACGACCAGGGAGAGGATGCTGAGGCAGGTGACGACTAGGGAGAGGGTGCTGAGGCAGGTGACGACCAGGGAGAGGATGCTGAGGCAGGTGACGACCAGGGAGAGGGTGCTGAGGCGGGTGACGACCAGGGAGAGGATGTTGAGGCAGGTGACGACCAGGGAGAGAGTGCTGAGGCAGGTGACGACCAGGGAGAGGATGCTGAGGCAGGTGACGACCAGGGAGAGGATGCTGAGGCAGGTGACGACCAGGGAGAGGATGCTGAGGCAGGTGACGACCAGGGAGAGGATGCTGAGGCAGGTGACGACCAGGGAGAGGATGCTGAGGCAGGTGACGACCAGGGAGAGGATGCTGAGGTAGGTGACGACCAGGGAGAGGATGCTGAGGCAGGTGACGACCAGG